>NC_134359.1:256745459-256955459 GCF_048569485.1 Anomaloglossus baeobatrachus | reverse complement strand
CAGCGCGTACATTCTTGTCCGCGGGTCGGAAGTGAAGCTGAAAGTCGAACCTGGCAAAGAATAAGGACCACCTGGCTTGCCGTGGGTTCAGTCGCTGAGCGGACCGCAGGTATTCTAGGTTCTTGTGGTCCGTGTAGATGATCACGGGATACACTGCACCTTCCAGGAGGTAGCGCCATTCCTCCAGTGCCAGTTTGACTGCCAAGAGCTCTCGGTCCCCGATGGTATAGTTGCGTTCAGGCGCTGAGAAGCCCTTGGAGAAGAATCCGCAAGTCACCATCTTCCCGGAGGAGGACTTCTGCATGAGCACTGCTCCGGCTCCTGAGGAGGAGGCATCCACCTCCAAGGTGAACTGGCGGTTCAACTCCGGACGGTGAAGTACAGGCGAGGAAGCAAAAGCCCGCTTCAAAGAGCCAAACGCGGCGTCGGCCGCAGGCGACCAGTCCTTTGGATTTGCCTCTTTCTTAGTCAAAGCGGAAAGTGGAGCAGTCAGAGCAGAGAAGTGAGGGACGAATTGGCGGTAGTAGTTGGCGAATCCCAGGAAGCGTTGGATTGCCTTCAGTCCAGAAGGGGGAGGCCAGTTGAGAATGGCGGAGACCTTCTTGGGATCCATCTGCAGTCCAGTCTCAGAGATGATGTACCCCAGAAAGGGGAGAGAAGACTGCTCAAAGACACACTTCTCATACTTTGCGTACAGACGGTTCTCTCTTAGTCGTCGTAGAACCAGCTGTACGTGCTCTCTGTGGGTTGGGAGGTCCGGAGAGAAGACAAGGATGTCATCTAGATATACTACCACACAGGTGTAGAGGAGGTCTCGGAACACGTCGTTCACCAGTTCTTGGAAGACGGCAGGGGCGTTACACAGGCCGAAGGGCATCACGCAGTACTCATAATGTCCATCGCGCGTATTAAACGCGGTCTTCCATTCGTCACCAGAGCGGATGCGCACCAGATTGTAAGCACCCCGAAGATCCAGCTTGGTGAACAGACGAGCTCCTCTAAGCCGGTCAAACAATTCGGGGATGAGCGGCAGAGGGTACTTGTTCTTAACAGTGATCTGATTCAGACCCCGGTAGTCGATGCAGGGACGTAAATCGCCCTCTTTTTTCTTGACAAAGAAGAAACCTGCTCCAGCAGGAGAGGAGGATCTCCGAATGAATCCCCTAGCCAGGCTCTCTGAGATGTAAGTCGACATAGCCCTTGTTTCGGCTGGAGATAAAGGATATATCCGTCCTCGTGGTGGCGTTGTTCCAGGGAGCAGGTCGATGGCACAATCGTAGGGGCGATGTGGCGGCAGTACCTCGGATTCTTTTTTATCAAAGACATCAGCAAAGGACCAATAAGCCGAGGGCAGCCCCGGTAGGTTCTCAGGAACCGGAGGTCGTCGGATGGGTTGTGTGGATTTTAGGCATCTCTCATGACACGAAGCACCCCAGCGGGTGATTTCGCCAGTGCCCCAGCTGACTGATGGTTCGTGAGTCCGTAACCATGGAAGGCCCAGCAGGATCTGATGGGACATGTGCGGAAGGACGTAGAAGGCGATGTTCTCGGTGTGAAGAGCACCGATGCGCAGTTCAACCGGCCTGGTGGTCCAGGAGATGGTGTCAGAAAGGGGTCTCCCATCCACAGAGGCAATCACCAGGGGCTTGTTGAGTGGGATAACAGGCACCTGGTATTTGTCCACGGTGGCTTGCTGGATGAAATTGCCTGCTGCCCCGGAATCAAGATAGGCCTCAGCCGTGAACCGCGTCTCTCCCGTTGTCACTTGCACGGTCCATGTGACCGGATCAGAGAGAGTCCCAGCACCTAGGGTGGCCTCTCCTACCAACCCTAGGCTTTGGAGTTTCCCGGCCTTTCCGGACAGGAACGGAGGAGGTGTGTGCCCTCACCGCAGTAAAAGCAGAGACCCTGGGCAAGCCGCTCTGCTCTACGTTGTGCAGACTGACGCACTCGGTCAATCTGCATGGGCTCGTGGACGGGACTCCCAGCTGTTGATGACTGAGGTACGGAGGGCTTCTGAGGAGGAGATGAATGCCGTAACGGGCGTCTCTCACGAGATAGCTCTTTGGAGCGCTCCTGAAAACGTATGTCCACACGAGTTGCTAGGGCAATCAGGGCATCTAGGGTGGAGGGCACGTCCCGACCCGCCAACTCATCCTTGATGCGACTCGAGAGTCCCTCCCAGAAGGCGGCTGTTAGGGCCTCATTATTCCACCCGAGTTCTGAAGCCAAAGTGCGAAAACGGATGGCGTATTGGCCCACCGTCAGTGTTCCTTGACGTAGGCGGAGGAGTGATGAAGCAGAGGCAGAAGCGCGTCCCGGCTCGTCAAAGGTGCTGCGGAATGCCTGCAGGAACTGTTGAAGATCCGTGGTCATGGGGTCCTCCTTCTCCCACAAGGGGTTCATCCACGCCAGCGCCTCGCCCTCTAGGTGGGACATTATAAAGGCGACCTTGGCTTGGTCGGAGGCGAACAGATGTGGCAGCTGCGTGAAATGAAGGGAACATTGATTTATGAAGCCCCTGCAGGTCTTGGGATCTCCAGCATAACGAGGAGGTGACGCCAAACGGAGTCGGGAAGCATCTGACGAGGTTGCCACTGGTGCGGGGGCCATGGCTTGCCTGGCGGGGGACCTGGGTGCCGCAGGCGTCATTGATGCTTGTAATGTGTACAGGCGGGTGTCCACGGAGGTCATGAATTGCAGCATGCGGGTCTGGACTTCACGCTGGCGTTGGAGTTCCTCTTGCAGAGCCATTAGTGCTGCAGCGGGATCCATGGCCTGATCTTACTGTCACGGCCGGGCGGTCGGGCAGACCCAGGAGGTGGATCCACTGGACCGAACTCTCTGAGATGGTGGTAGGGAGTCCGGCAGCTGAAGCACTGATGGGCAGTAGAACAGTCCGTGCAAGAGAAGGCAGCGGAGGAGTCCCAGGGACCACGGAGTCACAGAAGGTGGTCTTGGTGACGTAGCTCAGGTTCGGAGGCCGAGGTGATATCAGGCGGGGTCCGGAACCTCTGGAGCAAGATGACGGGTCACCGCAGGGATCCGGGATGGTACGGACTGTCAGATGGCAGACGGACAGCGTGCGGGGATCAGGACACGGCAGACTGGATGGCGAGGCAGGTACGGCTCTACAAAGACAGATAGGTGAGTACAGGCACATAAACACCAAGAGACCTGACTCCTAGCTCAGGGAACACGAAGATCAGGCCCCGCCCCCTTGGACAATGACCCCCTATATACCCTGTACCTGTGCAACCTCATTTCCTGTTAATGGACGCTGGCCCTTTAAGAAAGGGTCAGTGACCGCGCGCGCGCCCTAATGCGCATGCGCGCCGCCCGGGTGCCAGAAGCCAGGGAAGGAGGCTGCGAGGAGGACGCAGGGGAGCCGGCCAGGTCCAGGGAAGCTGTCGGGCGCCGGGATCGGGGGCCCGGAGCCCTGGGACGGACGGAATCCGGTGACTGGGGAGCGGAGAGCGTGGCAGGTGAGCCGGGGAACGGGGGTGAGGACCCGGGGAGCGTGACACTATCTATCTATCTATCTATCTATCTATCCCTCTATCTATCTATCTATCTATCTATCTATCTATCTATCTATCCATCCCTCTATCTATCTATCTATCTATCTATCTATCCATCCCTCTATCTATCTATCTATCTATCTATCTATCTATCCATCCCTCTATCTATCTATCTATCCCTCTATCTATCTATCTATCCCTCTATCTATCTATCCATCTATCTCTTATTCTATTTCTTATTCTATCATCTATCTACAGTGCCTTGCAAAGTATTCATCGCCTTGGCATTTTTCATGTTTTGCTACCTTACAACCTGGAATTTCACTGTTTTGGGTTTTTTTTGTTTGTTTTTTGAGGATTTCCTTCTCTTCATGCAAAGAACATGCCTATAACTGTGAGCATTTGTTTTTCTTTTTATTGTGATGCCAACAGCAAATAATACAAAACAACTGAAAATGTCAGTGTGCATAACTATTCACCCCCCCTAAAGTCAGTATATAGTTTCCTCTGGTGAATAGCAATCTTTAGGTTTTATGACATATTCTCAGTTGGATTAAGGTCTGGGCTGTGACTCGGCCGCTCCAATAGTTACACATTTCCTCTTAATCCACTCAAGTGTTGCTTTAGCAGTAGCTTGTTGGATGGTGAGCCTCTGTCCCAGTCTCAATTCACTGACAGACTAAAACAGGTTTTACTTAAGAATATCCCTGTATTTAGCACCATCCATCGTCCCATCAACACGGACCATTTCCCTGTCACTGCTGCCAAAAAAACATCCAACAGCATGATACTGCCCCCACCATGTTTCACTGTGGGGATGGTGTTGCTGTGTTGCTTTGGCCCCAAACGTAGAGTTTACCTTGGTGGCCAAAAAGTTCAATTTTGGAATCATTTCACCAAAGCACCTTCCTCCATACATTTCGGGAGTCTCTCACGTGTTTTTTTGGCAAACTCAAAACGAGCGTTCCAATGTTTGTCTGTAAGTAAAGGCTTTATTTTGGCCACTCTTCCATAAAGGCCGGCTCTATGGAGTGTACGGCTTATTGTGGTCGTATGGACAGATACTCCAGTCTCTGCTTGGGAACTCTGTAGCTCCTTCAGGGTTACCTTTGGTCTCTGTGCTGTGTCTCTGATTAATGCCCTCCTTGCCCGGGGTGAGAGTTTTGGTGGACAACCCTCACTTGGAAGATTTGTTGTGGTACCATGTTCTTTCCATTTGATTGTAAAGAGGTGGTCACATTCCTGCCCCTGAAGACACAAGCATATTAATGTATATACAATGTATAGAGTGATGAATGTAGAGAGCAGGACTGACATGTAGGAATGTATGTGTAAGAGGTAGGATGTTCGTAAGGTTAAGACTTGCTCTTCAGCTGGGAGAGTGAAGGACAAGGGAGAGTTAAGCGGTGGGTTTAGCCACAGGGGGTGAATTTCGTCGCTGGGGACAGTACAGACACCATCTTAGAACTTTAGATAGGGTTTGACTTGGGTGTAGTTTGGACGTGTAGGTCGTGTAATATCAAAACCAGCAGATAGTTTGTCATGTGTGATAACTCCAGAGCAGAACAGTGACTGTGAGACAGTGTGACTCTATGAAATGGATGGACTCATGTATGGTCAACATAAGAAGCTAGTTATGGCTAGAAATGGGCAACCTCAGCAGAGAAGGGTCCAAAGGAGAACGCTTGGCATAGGTTTGGGCAAACAGGTCGATATGGGAGCTGATGTGAAACGATGAAGGTAGTCCTGTCTGGTGGTGCGTATGGCGACTCCCTGTGAATGAGAGGACAAGGTGCCGTTGGGGGCTATAATGACTTTTACGCACAGTACTGTGGTGCTAGGTTGGATGGTAGTAATCAGACTTAAAACACCACTGAAAACTGCTGCTGAGGAGAAGGAGGATTACATGGGTCTAATGGAGTCCTATACTAAAGAAACTTACTAGATATGTGTCTCACATATGAAGTTGACTGTTTAAAACTAAAGGAACTCTTTGTTAAGAACTGTTGGCCTCCATGTCTGTCTTCATTGCAGGACAAACCTGGTTCACCCAAGAAATCGGCAATATGCAGCTTGAAAGGTTCGACCTGCACCGCACAAACCCTCACACCCAACCAGGTTCACCACAACATCACTAACAATATCCCCCACCCTATGGGGATGGACAACCATTGCTACAACCCCGGGCCACCCTCACATGATGATAATGGAGTTGATGGTGCTTCGGAGGATCATCAGAGATTGGGATATTTTTTTAGAACCCAACCCTGACTTGTCCTTCTCAACAACTTTATCTCTCACTTTTTTGGAGATGTCCTTGGTCTTCATGGTGTTGTTTGGAAATCTGCTTGATCTTCATGGTGTTGTATGGAGATTTGCTTGATCTTCATGGTGTTGTTTGAGATCTCCTTGGTCTTCATGGAGTTGTTTGGAGAAATCCTTGGTCTTCATGATGTTGTTTGGAGATCTCCTTGGTCTTCATGATGTTGTTTGGAGATCTCCTTGGTCTTCATGATGTTGTTTTGAGATCTCCTTGGTCTTCATGCTGTTGTTTGGAGATGTCATTGGTCTTCATGGTGTTGTTTGGAGATCTTCTTGGTCTTCATGGAGTTGTTTGGAGATCTCCTTGGTCTTCATGGTGTTGTTTGGAAATCTGCTTGATCTTCATGGTGTTGTATGGAGATTTGCTTGATCTTCATGGTGTTGTTTTGAGATCTCCTTGGTCTTCATGGTGTTGTTTGAAGATCTCTTTGGTCTTCATCGAGTTGTTTTGAGATCTCCTTGGTCTTCATGATGTTGTTTGGAGATCTCCTTGGTCTTCATGATGTTGTTTTGAGATCTCCTTGGTCTTCATGGTGTTGTTTGGAGATCTCCTTGGTCTTCATGATGTTGTTTGGACATCTCCTTGGTCTTCATGGTGTCTTTTGCAGATCTCCTTGGTCTTCATAGTGTTGTTTGGAGATCTCTTTGGTCTTCATGGTGTTGCTTGGAAATCTCCTTGGTCTTCATGGTGTTGTGTGGAGATCTCCTTGTTCTTCATGATGTTGTTTGGAGATCTCCTTGGTCTTCATTGTGTTGTTTGGTTAGTGGTGCTTCTTGCTTAATAGTGTTACAGCCTCTATGGCCTTTCAGAAAAAGTGTGTATATACTGACAGACCCCGTTACACATGGCTTACACACAGGTGGACTTCCTTTCCCTAAGCATGTGACTTATGAAGGTAATTGCTTGCTCCAGAAATTTTCAGGGGCTTCAAAGCAAAAGGGGTAAATACATATGCACATGGCAATTTTTATTTATTTTGTCCCATAAATGTATTTGCCTATATGTTATTCACTTCACTTCCCCAACTTAGACTATTTAGTGCTGATGTATCACACACCAATCGGATTATAAAAATATTTAAACACAGGTTGTAATGTAACAAAGCAAAATAGCTAAAAAGCCAAGGGGATGAATACTTTTGCAAGGCACTGTATCTATGAATCTCTTATTCTTTCTTTCTTTCTTTCTTTCTTTCTTGTTTATATCTATTTGTTTGTATAATTTCATATGCCTCATTATACTAATATTGTAACTACAATAAAAATTTATTTTTGGAGAATTGTGATAATTTATTCAGCTATTTCTTAATTTACAAAATGTTTCATGGGTTCATACATTTGTCACTTCTTACAATATTACTCTTCTGTCTGGAACTAATTCTCCTGTTTCTACACCGCCCCCTACTGGACATATTTTTTTAAACTTTTTAAAAAGTTGCCATTGATAATTCCGTGCACTGTGTGCAATGCACACTTTATCCAAAAAATAAATGAACTGTCCCATGGCTATAAAGAAAGGAAATTTATTGTAAAAGTATTAAAGTTTGGAACACCCCAGGAAAACATTAGAGTCCCTATTGCATGTATTCTGCTTAATTTTATGTGTTTTTTAGTTTGCACTTAAGTATTATATTTTTGCCTTTTTAAGCCTATTTTGTATGTGCTCGCCTGTCTTTTGTTTATGGTTGGACTCATGCAATTCCAGATATTTTCTCCTGATTCATCAATTGTGACTTTTTAAAAAGTCTTGAAAATTAGTACAGTTACCTCATTGTGTGGGGTTTTTATAGCATTTTTTGCAACTTTGTGCACCAGCATTTATAAAAAAAGGAGATGAATTTGGTACCAAAAACAGCAACAAATACCACAAGACAAAAAACGAAAGTGACTTAAAAAAAACAACTATGGAAATCATGAATTGGGCCCATAAGTTTCATTTTACTCCAAATAACAGCAGTGAAAGTAATAACAAGCAAACCATTATTTATACATTTTGCACTAACGCTATTATGGATTATGAGGACATGCGGCTTGTATTTAAAATATTCAGCAACATTATAACCAGGGTTGGAGCCTGCAGAAATGTTACACAGCAGGGGCTCAATACTGGACGAGGGGAAGAGACGGACGAGGGGAAGAGACGGACGAGGGGAAGAGACAGAGGAATGGGAATTCATAGCTCCCTATTGAATTATATGCAGCATCTGGATGATTTGTTGTGTTTCTCATGAAAAATAATGCATCTCACAGAATGTCCTATATTCTATCTATCTATCTATCCTTCCATTTATCTATCCATCCATCCATCCATCCATCTATCTATCTCTCTATCCCTCTATCTATTATCTATCTATCTATCTATCTATCCCTCTATCTATCCTTCCATCCATCCCTCTATCCATCCATCCATCCATCCATCTATCTCTCTATCCCTCTATCTATCTATCCCTCTATCTATTATCTATCTATCCTTCCATCCATCCCTCTATCTATCTATCTCCTATCCCTCTATCTATCTATCTATTTATCCCTCTATCTACAGTTAGGTCCAGAAATATTTGGACAGTGACACAAGTTTTGTTATTTTAGCTGTTTACAAAAACATGTTCAGAAATACAATTATATATATAATATGGGCTGAAAGTGCACACTCCCAGCTGCAATATGAGAGTTTACACATCCAAATCGAAGAAAGGGTTTAGGAATCATAGCTCTGTAATGCATAGCCTCCTCTTTTTCAAGGGACCAAAAGTAATTGGACAAGGGACTCTAAGGGCTGCAATTAACTCTGAAGGCGTCTCCCTCGTTAACCTGTAATCAATGAAGTAGTTAAAAGGTCTGGGGTTGATTACAGGTGTGTGGTTTTGCATTTGGAAGCTGTTGCTGTGACCAGACAACATGCGGTCTAAGGAACTCTCAATTGAGGTGAAGCAGAACATCCTGAGGCTGAAAAAAAAGAAAAAATCCATCAGAGAGATAGCAGACATGCTTGGAGTAGCAAAATCAACAGTCGGGTACATTCTGAGAAAAAAGGTATTGACTGGTGAGCTTGGGAACTCAAAAAGGCCTGGGCGTCCACGGATGACAACAGTGGTGGATGATCGCCGCATACTTTCTTTGGTGAAGAAGAACCCGTTCACAACATCAACTGAAGTCCAGAACACTCTCAGTGAAGTAGGTGTATCTGTCTCTAAGTCAACAGTAAAGAGAAGACTCCATGAAAGTAAATACAAAAGGTTCACATCTAGATGCAAACCATTCATCAATTCCAAAAATAGACAGGCCAGAGTTAAATTTGCTGAAAAACACCTCATGAAGCCAGCTCAGTTCTGGAAAAGTATTCTATGGACAGATGAGACCAAGATCAACCTGTACCAGAATGATGGGAAGAAAAAAGTTTGGAGAAGAAAGGGAACGGCACATGATCCAAGGCACACCACATCCTCTGTAAAACATGGTGGAGGCAACGTGATGGCATGGGCATGCATGGCTTTCAATGGCACTGGGTCACTTGTGTTTATTGATGACATAACAGCAGACAAGAGTAGCCGGATGAATTCTGAAGTGTACCGGGATATACTTTCAGCCCAGATTCAGCCAAATGCCGCAAAGTTGATTGGACGGCGCTTCATAGTACAGATGGACAATGACCCCAAGCATACAGTCAAAGCTACCCAGGAGTTCATGAGTGCAAAAAAGTGGAACATTCTGCAATGGCCAAGTCAATCACCAGATCTTAACCCAATTGAGCATGCATTTCACTTGCTCAAATCCAGACTTAAGACGGAAAGACCTACGAACAAGCAAGACCTGAAGGCTGCGGCTGTAAAGGCCTGGCAAAGCATTAAGAAGGAGGAAACCCAGCGTTTGGTGATGTCCATGGGTTCCAGACTTAAGGCAGTGATTGCCTCCAAAGGATTCGCAACAAAATATTGAAAATAAAAATATTTTGTTTGGGTTTGGTTTATTTGTCCAATTACTTTTGACCTCCTAAAATGTGGAGTGTTTGTAAAGAAATGTGTACAATTCCTACAATTTCTCAGATATTTTTATTCAAACCTTCAAATTAAACGTTACAATCTGCACTTGAATTCTGTTGTAGAGATTTCATTTCAAATCCAATGTGGTGGCATGCAGAGCCCAACTCGCGAAAATTGTGTCACTGTCCAAATATTTCTGGACCTAACTGTATCTATCTATCTATCTATCTATCTATCTATCTATCTATCTATCCCTCTATCTATACTTCCATCTATCTATCTATACTTCTATCTATCCCTCTATCTATCTCCTATCAAATTCATTCATACTGCTGCTGGTGACCCCCGCCGGTCTCTGGCAGGGCTCATCAAGTGACCATTGTGGCCAATCATGTTCGTCCAAGACAAAAGAAAGAACCATGAGATTGTTTCTTTTAGCTTATACAGAATGTGACTGCTGCAGCCAATAATCGGCTGTACCTTGGCTGCAGTCATCACCTGATGACGCTGTTAGAAGAGGAAGGCAGGAAACTGGTGGGTGATATCAGCAGCAATATGGGGGGTTGGAGTGGGCCTGAGAGGTGTATTGACCAAGATGGAAAACCTCAATATAATGCAAGTACATAATGTGAACAATTTTTGTTAACGCCCTTCAGCTCGATCTCGAGGCATATCAACTTGACGGACGAACACTCTATAGGAAGAGCGATTTTCTTCAAGCCTAGATATGTCCACCAGGGTCTTCTCTGCCATTATAATAATCAAGCCATTGGTTTAATGGTCATCCTCATCACCTTGTTCCGTCTATTTTTCTGACCATGATGACCTTCTCCAGTGATTGCTCTCTTCATATAAGGTGTTCAAATTAGACAAGTCGTAGCTTGGAGATCCTTGCTTCAAGTGACATGTGTGGCTTGATTTTGTAACGTCCTGGTGGTGGATTCACTGGGCCGTGCACCGGACTCCTCCAGTGAGGCAACCCGGAGCTAACCCCTATCCAGGGACCGTCCGGTCACCCCGCCAGAGGGCCTTGATGCACGGTAGCCGGAACACTAGTGGTACGAGTCCTTCAGGGATCTGCAGGGAGCGTCTCTGAGTCCAAAGGCACCGTCGGCAGGATGGATGGCTGGAACTGGGTTCAGGTGCCGGGTGGGAGCAGCAGACGGGGTACGGGTCCAATGAGCCGTGCAGGCGGATGTACCAGGTAGAGTCGGGGATCGGTGACGGGTATAGGCTGACGGGAGATGGCGGGATCCTCAGCAGACGGTCACCGGGACACTTCCTGGAGAACCGGTAGTCAGGACCAGCGGACGGGCTCTGTGGACGAGATAGAGTTAACGGAGAGACAAAGTACAAAGGGACCTGAGCACCTAGCTCTGGGAACACGTTGATCAGGCGCCGCCCACATGAAAGGGGAAGTCTTATATACCTAGCACCTATATAGACCTATAGACAAGGTGAGTGAGCGCGACCCCGCCCTAATACACATGCATGAGGCCCAGGAGCCAGAGGCACACACAGGAGGCCAAAGGGACGCAGGGGAGCATGAGCGGGAGCAGCGGCCGCGATCGGTGAGCACGTGGACCGGATCAGTGGGTAAGGAGCGGTGCCGTGACACCGAGAGCGTGACAGATTTGTTCCAAAACTGATGTGTTTGTTCTTCTTGCCATCCATGGTATTGATATCACCCTTCTCCAGCACCACATTTCGAAAGAGTTGATTTTGCTTATGTCTTTTTTCTTTATTGTACAGATTTCGCATCCATGGTACCAAAGAAAAGACCAAACTATGTAGGAATTGTTTGTTTGTCCCCAAATGAAATGTTCCTCAATTTGAGGACCTTATCTAGTGACTTCATTGTTGAGTTGCACGTAGCTATTCTCCTATTGACTTCCGGTGTCATTGCGATCATTGTGAACATACCCAAAGACAAATATTGAGCACCCTCTATAAAGCTTGACATTGGAATGACAGGTTTCAGGTAAGTGTTGAGTGAAATGGATTACCCAGCTCAAGACAACCCATTTTCCACCGTTCATGACCAAGTAAAAGTTCATTTTTTCCTACATGTAATGTAAGAACTGTAACATCTTTTTACGTTTGGTTGTTAAAATAATTTTTACTTCTCTTCTCTTTAATATGCTGATACCTGGGGCCTTATTTTTATGTACATTTTTTGAATATTTATTTTTGTCCAATAGTGGAGGAAAATGTAAAGTAAAAAAATAAAATATGTGTCACTTTTTCATATTGTTTTATCTTGTTTTAAGACCATAAAAATGAATAAAATACATTTTAATTTGTGTTCCTTTTTTATAACACTTATTTTATTAACAGATTTGTTTTTTTTGCTGTTGTTGGGGCTGTAATTACAGGTCAGACTGGAATTAACTTTCCTATTTGTTTTTTTTTTTTATTATTATTTTGCTTTTATTATTTTTCATCATATGGTTCCCAATAGGGTCTTAAAATATCTTTGGGGGCATTTCAATATTTAAATGAAATTTAATTACCGTTGATTTTCCCTTCTACTGAGGTTGATACATTAGTGTTAGTTACAAATGCAGCCTCCTGAGTCCACTGCTGAGTTGTTCCCTCCCAAAACTCAGTGATCTTATCATCAGTAGGACATGAGGATGAAGCACTATCAGTGCTTCCTAAAATGTGCACCTAGTTCTCGTTTGGCGCTGTGGATACTTCAATCAGGAAGGCAGAGATGGTAATAAACTAACTCTGCCTTCTCTATAGGGAGTCTGTCTATCTCTTAGGCTATGTGCGCACATTGCGTTCAATTCTGCAGCGTGTAAGTCACTGCGTGTGCGTCTCAGAACGCAGCCGAAAAAGCTGCGTTGTGAGACGCATTCGGCAGAACGCAAAGTGCGGACATTCCTGGAGAGAAGTCATGCGTTCTGGATGCTTGCTCTGCCATAGACAGAGTGGGAAAAGCACATTTTTCACAGAACGCACCCACTCGACTCTATAATATCCACATAGACTTGCAGCAAAGCCTAGTGGGACCGCACTGTCAAAAAGAGCATGGCTGGCTGTGAGACAGTGCCACGCGGTCAGAATGAACTTGGATGAACTTCACCCGACTTCATTGTGATCGCGCGGCTCTCTTGATTTGCGGTCACACGTGAAGGACTCACCTGTGATCACAAATCCCCTGAGTGACTGCAGTGAGCCGCACGATCAGCGGTGCCGTCACTCAGGTTACTCGCGGCCACAGCTGCAGTTCTCCACCTGAGAGCAGTGGCCGCGAGTAACCTCAGTGACAGCACAGCTGATCGCGCGACTCACTTCAGTTGCTGCATGGAGCTCACAGGAGCGGCGGTGTTCTACTGCCACTCCTGTCAGCTTCCGATGTAGCAGAGCTGGAAGCGTCGTGGGACCTTGTGTGGATTATATCGGACCTGGAGGTGTTTTTGAGGGATTAACAAATTGGTGAAAGAGGGTTTTTTTTTGTCTTTCATTACAAAAAAAGGATTTTTTGGATGTGTGTGTTTATTTTCTTTAACTTACAGGTTAATCATGGAAGGTATCTCGGGGAGACGCCTGCCATGATTAACCTAGGACTTAGTGGCAGCTATGGGCTGCTGCCATTAACTCTTTATTACCCCATTTGCCACCGCACCAGGGCAATTCGGGATGAGTTGGGTAGAGTCCTGGGACTGTCGCATTTAATGGATGCGGCAATTCCAGGCGGCTGCTGGCTGATATTGTTAGGGTGGGGGGCTCCTCATAACATGGAGCTCCCCATCTTGACAATACCAGCCTTCAGCCGTGTGGCTTTACCCTGGCTGGTATCAAAATTGGGGGGGACCGCACATCGTTTTTTTTTAATTACTTATATATTTTTTTAACTGCTCGATATAGACACGCCCACCGGCGGCTGTGATTGGTTGCAGTGAGACAACTGTCACTCAGTGTGGGGGCGTGTCTGACTGCAACCAATCATAGGCGCCGGTGGGCGGAGGAAGCAGGGAATACGTGATGGATTAATGAGCGGCCGGCATTTTCAAAAGAGGAACGCCGTGCAGCGCCGCGCCGGTGATCGTGGATCGGTGAGTATGAGAGGGGGGTGGGAGAAGAGACAGACATGGACAGAGAGAGAGATAGAGACAGAGAGAGAGAGAGACCGAAAGACCTGCGTTTATTATGTCAAAAACACATGCAGATCGCTAGTGAAAAGCAAGTGAAACGCACTCTTTCTTGAAAAATATGTGTTTAGACATTTCTCATTGACTTCAATGTTATTAAAACGATGCCAAAATGGCAAAAACAATTGACACGCTGCTTCTTCAGACGCAGGGATGTTGACAAATTTTCCGCAACTAAAATGCAGCATTTGTAAATGCATCGTGCGCACAAGAAAGCCCTATTTTCCATAGACTTTACCTGGAAATCAAAACGCATGCAAACGTTGCAGCTCAAAACGCTGCGGAAATGCATGAAAAAACGCAAAGTCCCGCCGGCATTACGCTTGTGTGTGCAGAGACAGGACACAGGGGCGTAGATGGGAAGGACAACCGAGACAGGAGAGGTCTGACATATGTAGCATCCAGGGGGATTCAGGCACGGGGTGTCTCGTACCTGCGTTTTCATATTTTTTTTAATATAGATTGTATTATGGAAGAAAAAAACATTTGACAAAAAAAAAAAAGCGTTTACAGCAGTTTTCTTATCAGCAGAGGCAGAATTACAATTACAGGTAAAATAAAATTCACCAATCACAATAGGTGATATCACCACTGACCCTGCTCTGTTCATAATGACTTTTGCACATGCTCATTAGAAGCGTCATACATATAAATAGGGTCAGAGTCTGTTTATTGTGGCTAATGTACATGTGCATTTACTAAAACGTCAGAAATTTAGAGTCTAAAAAAGCCACAGTAGCCAATGTGAACATTATGAGGTAATACAGATTGTATTATTGAAGGAAAAAAAAACAAAAAAAGAGTTTACAGCAGCTTTCTTATCAGCAGAGGCAGGATTACTATTACAGATAAAAGAAAATTCACCAATTACACTAGGTGATGTCACCGCTGACCCTGCTCCTTTCATAATGACTTTTGCACACACTCATTAGATGCATCATACAAATAAATAGGGTCAGAGTCTGTTTATTGTGGCTAATGTACATGTAAATTTACTAAACCCTCAAAACGTTAGTCTAAAAAAAGCCACAATAGCCAATGTTAATATTAAGAGGTTTGTTTTTATTCTTTCTTTTTATTACAGATTGTATTATGGAAGAAAAAATATTTAACAAACAAAAAAAGAGTTTACAGCAGTTTTCTTATCAGCACTGGCAGGATTACAATTACAGGTAAAATAAAATTAACCAATCACAATAGGTGATATCACCGCTGACCCTGCTCTGTTCATAATGAGTTTTGCACACGCTCATTAGATGCATCACACAAATAAATAGGGTCAGAGTTTGTTTTTGTGGCTAATGTACATGTGAATTTACTAAACCCTCAAAAAGTTAGTCTAAAAAAGCCACAATAGCCAATGTTAATATTAAGAGGTTTGTTTTTATTCTTTCTTTTTATTACAGATTGTATTATGGAAGAAAAAAACATTTAACAAACAAAAAAATAGTTTACAGCAGTTTTCTTATCAGTACTGGCATGATTACAATTACAGGTAAAATATAATTCACCAATCACAATAGGTGATGTCAGCGCTGACCCTGCTCTGTTCATAATGACTTTTGAACACGCTCATTAGAAGCATTATACAAATAAATAGGGTCAGAGTCTGTTTATTGTGGCTAACGTACATGTGAATTTACTAAACCCTCAAAAAGTTAGTCTAAAAAAAGCCACCGTAGCCAATGTGAATATTACGAGGTTTGTTTTTAATCTTTGTTTTTATTACAGATTGTATTATGGAAGAAAAAAAACATTTAACAAACAAAAAAGAGTTTACAGCAGTTTTCTTATCAGCACTGGCAGGATTACAATTATAGGTAAAATAAATAAAATTCACCAATCACAATAGGTGATATCACCGCTGACCCTGCTCCTTTCATAATGACTTTTGCACTACTCATTAGATGCATCATATAAATAAATAAATAGGGTCAGAGTCTGTTTATTGTGGCTAATGTATATGTGAATTTACTTAACTCTCAGTAAGTTAAGCTAAAAAAAACACAGTGGCCAGTGTGAACATTATGAGGTTTGTTTTCATACTTTTTTGTAATATAGATTGTATTATGGAAGAAAAAAAACATTTGACAAACTAAATAGAGTTTGCAGCAGTTTTCTTATCAGCAGAGGCAGGATTACACTTATAGGTAAAAGAAAATTCACCAATCACAATAAGTGATGTCAGCACTGACCCTGCTTCTTTCATAATTAATTTTGTACACGCGCATTAGACACATAATATAAATAAATAGAGTCAGAGTCTGTTTATTGTGGCTAAGAAAAAAAAAGAAAAAAAAAAGAGTTACAGCAGTTTTCTTATCAGCAGAGGCATGCTTACAATGACAGGTAAAAAAAATCACCAATACCAACAGGTGATGTCACTGCTGACCCTGCTCTTTTTATAATGCACACGCTCATTAGATGCTTTGTACACATGATAGGGTCATGGTCTGTTTAACATGGCTAATGTACATGTGAATGTACTAAAACAACAGAAAGTTAGAGTCTAAAAAGCCACAGTGGCCAATGTGAACATTAAGAGATTTTTTTCATACTTTTTAGTAATATAGATTGTATTATGGAAGAAAAAAAAACACTTGACAAACAAAAAAAGAGTTTACAACTGTTTTCTTATCAGCAGAGGCAGGATTACAATTACAGGTAAAAGAAAATTTACCAATCACAATAGGCGATATCACCATTGACCCTGCTCCTTTCATAATTACTTTTGCACACGCTCATTAGATGCATCATACAAATATATAAGGTCAAAGTCTGTTTATTGTGGCTAATGTACATGTGCATTTACTAAAACGTCAGAAATTTAGAGTCTAAAAAAGCCACAGTGGCCAATGTGAACATTATGAGATTTGTTTTTATTCTTTTCTTTTCATTACAGATTGTATTATTGAAGAAAAACAACAACATTTGACAAACAAAAAAAGAGTTTACAGCAGTTTTCTTATCAACAGAGGCAGGATTATTATTACGAGAAAAGAAAATTCTAAAAAAGCCACAGTCGCCAATGTTAATATTAAGAGATTTGTTTTCATACTTTCTTTTTTTAATATAGATTGTTTTATGGAAGAAAAAAAAACACTTCACAATCAAAAAAAGAGTTTACAGCAGTTTTCTTATCAGCAGAGGCAGGATTACAATTATAGGTAAAAGAAAATGTACAAATCACAATAGGCGATATCACCATTGACCCTGCTCCTTTCATAATTAATTTTTGCACACGCTCATTAGATGCATCATACAAATAAATAGGGTCAGAGTCTGTTTATTGTGACTAATGTACATGTGCATTTACTAAAACGTCAGAAATTTAGAGTCTAACAAAGCCACAGCAGCCAATGTGAACATTATGAGGTAATACATATTGTATTATTGAAGGGGAAAAAAAAAACAAAAAAAGGGTTTACAGCAGTTTTCTTATCAGCAGAGGCAGGATTACTATTACAGGTAAAAGAAAATTCACCAATTACACCAATTACACAATTACAATTCACCGCTGACCCTGCTCCTTTCATAATGACTTGTGCACACGCTCATTAGATGCGTCATACAACTAAATAGGGTCAGAGTCTGTTTATTGTGACTACTGTACATGTGCATTTACTAAAACGTCAGAAATTTAGAGTCTAAAAAAGCCACAGTAGCCAATGTGAACATTATGAGCTTTGTTTTCATGCTTTTTTGTAACATAGATTGTATTATGGAAGAAAAAAAACACTTGACAAACAAAAAGGAGTTTACAGCAGTTTTTTTTATTAGCAGAGGCAGGATTACAATTATAGGTAAAAGAAAATTAAATTCACCAATCACAATAGGTGATATCACACTGACCTTGCTCTTTTCATAACAACATTTGCACACGCTCATTAGATGCAGCATACAAATAAATAGGGTCAGAGTCTGTTTAGTATGGCTAATGTGCATGTGAATTTACTAAAACAACAGAAAGTTAGAGTCTAAAAAAGCCACAGTGGCCAATGTTAATATTAAGAGGTTTGTTTTCATACTTTTTTTTTAATACAGATTGTATTATGGAAGAAAAAAAAGCTTTGACAAACAAATAAAAGAGTTTGCAGCAGTTTTCTTATCAGCAGAGGCAGGATTATTATTACGAGAAAAGAAAATTCTAAAAAAGCCACAGTCGCCAATGTTAATATTAAGAGATTTGTTTTCATACTTTCTTTTTTTAATATAGATTGTTTTATGGAAGAAAAAAAAACACTTCACAATCAAAAAAAGAGTTTACAGCAGTTTTCTTATCAGCAGAGGCAGGATTACAATTATAGGTAAAAGAAAATGTACAAATCACAATAGGCGATATCACCATTGACCCTGCTCCTTTCATAATTAATTTTTGCACACGCTCATTAGATGCATCATACAAATAAATAGGGTCAGAGTCTGTTTATTGTGACTAATGTACATGTGCATTTACTAAAACGTCAGAAATTTAGAGTCTAACAAAGCCACAGCAGCCAATGTGAACATTATGAGGTAATACATATTGTATTATTGAAGGGGAAAAAAAAAACAAAAAAAGGGTTTACAGCAGTTTTCTTATCAGCAGAGGCAGGATTACTATTACAGGTAAAAGAAAATTCACCAATTACACCAATTACACAATTACAATTCACCGCTGACCCTGCTCCTTTCATAATGACTTGTGCACACGCTCATTAGATGCGTCATACAACTAAATAGGGTCAGAGTCTGTTTATTGTGACTACTGTACATGTGCATTTACTAAAACGTCAGAAATTTAGAGTCTAAAAAAGCCACAGTAGCCAATGTGAACATTATGAGCTTTGTTTTCATGCTTTTTTGTAACATAGATTGTATTATGGAAGAAAAAAAACACTTGACAAACAAAAAGGAGTTTACAGCAGTTTTTTTTATTAGCAGAGGCAGGATTACAATTATAGGTAAAAGAAAATTAAATTCACCAATCACAATAGGTGATATCACACTGACCTTGCTCTTTTCATAACAACATTTGCACACGCTCATTAGATGCATCATACAAATAAATAGGGTCAGAGTCTGTTTAGTATGGCTAATGTGCATGTGAATTTACTAAAACAACAGAAAGTTAGAGTCTAAAAAAGCCACAGTGGCCAATGTTAATATTAAGAGGTTTGTTTTCATACTTTTTTTTTAATACAGATTGTATTATGGAAGAAAAAAAAGCTTTGACAAACAAATAAAAGAGTTTGCAGCAGTTTTCTTATCAGCAGAGGCAGGATTACAATTACAGGTAAAAGAAAATTAAATTCACCAATCACAATAGGTGATATCACACTGACCTTGCTCCTTTCATAACAACATTTGCACACGCTCATTAGATGCATCATACAAATAAATAGGGTCAGAGTCTGTTTAGTATGGCTAATGTGCATGTGAATTTACTAAAACAACAGAAAGTTAGAGTCTAAAAAAAGCCACAGTGGCCAATGTTAATATTAAAAGGTTTGTTTTCATACTTTTTTTTTAATATAGATTGTATTATGGAAGAAAAAAAAATTGACACGCAAAAAAAAGTTTTCTTATCTGGCGAGGCAGGATTACAATTCCAGGTAAAAGAAAATTCGCCAATCCCAATAAATAATGTCATAGCTGACCCTGCTCCTTTCATAATGACTTTTGCACACGCTCATTAGATGCGTCATACAATACAGATACAGAATGTATTATGGAAGGAAAAACAAACATTTGACAAATAACGGATGACGTTTGTATTGAGGGGCTTCATTCTGTTTTTCCAACACCTAGTGTGTAACAGGAAGAAGGGATCGGTTGATTTATGTCCGCGCACATTCGCTGAGACTGTGGTTTTCTATTCTCCTTGTAAGAAATCGCTTGCTGCAATCGCCTCCCTCACGTTTCCTATAAACAGCACCCACCAGAAACCAGTTCCTTTTCCAGGCCCACATGCTTAGAAATGAAAGCCATCTGCTCCAAATATGCAATTTTCCTTCCCATCCCAATGTGGCTCGCCGTCTTAACCAGCGCTGTATTTAAAAGTGAGGATAAACTGGAAATATCGGAGCAGCGATGGTGGTAATCACCTAACGGGTCCTATGGTGAATGCAGACTGTAGAGATGCCATCTGTCCTGGATTTTAAGGACAGTCCTGTTTTTATAGGTATAGCAGCTGCATGGGTATAGCAATGTGGGCAGTTATGAAAATGGATATGCAAGGCGCCTTAAAGGGACACTCATTCCTTACATGCTGCGACATCGCTAGCGATCTCGTTAACGATATGAAATTCTAGATCGCAAGTGTGATCTTTTGGGAGCGCACTTAGGTCATTTTACGCATGTGCGATCTCTAAAGATCGCACTTGCGATCTAGAATTTCACATCGCTAATGAGATCGCTAGCGATGTCGCAGCATGTAAAGTACCCTTTAGGCCTCCTTCATACATGTTGTTATATTTGGGGGAAACATTACGAATTTCACTTATTTTTTAATCTATATTGTTCCATTTGTCACATTTATTGCGCTTGGTGTCGGGGGCGGGCTGGGCCGGGGGGCAGGGAGGCAATTGCCCCCCGGGCTGCTCTCCCGGCTGCTGTACGGGGCCGGCCGCCTGCTCGATAATGTCATAACGGTGTTTCGGAAGATCTTAAGAGTTTGATCACACGTTGCGGGGTTTTTTACGCATTTTTCAAGGGTAAAAAAGCAGCGTTTTACAGGACCAGTAAAATGAAGGTTTCTGAAATCTCCGTCACACGCGGTTTATTTTTTTCCTTGCGGATTTTAACCATCAATTCAGTTTTTCAAACATGCAACATGACAATTCTTTTAGCCTTTTTGTAGCATTTTGCCCCCATTCATATCAATGGGGGAGGGGGATAAAAAAAAAACGCATTTTAAAACACTTACGCTATGTTCACACATTGCTGTTTTGCTGAGGTTGTGCTATTTTTTTGTTTCTGGAGCAAAATCTGATAAAAACTGCTTTTTTTGACGCGTCTACTGCTTTGTTGCTACATTTTTGGTGTGCTATTTGTCTACAGTACATATTTCAATAAGGTTAGTTTCATCTACCACAAAAACAGCAAAAAAATACAGCAAATAATACAGCAAAAACACCTAGCATAAAAACAGCAAAAAATACAGCCTAAAAACAGCAAAAAGTACAGCAAAAACACAGTAAAAAATACAGCAAACAGCAAAAAAATACAGCAAAACATAGCAAAAAAATACAGCAAAAAACACTGCAAAAAAAGCAAAACATACAGCTAAAAACACAGCAAGAAATGCAGCAAAAAAAAGCAAAAAAATTGAGCAAAAAAAGAACAAAGCAAAAAATGCAGCAAAAACTATAGCAAAAAAATACAGCATAAAAACAGCAGAAATACAATAAAAACACAGCAAAAAAAATACAACAATCAGCAAAAAATACAGCAAAAACACAGCAAAAAAGGAAAAAACACAGCAAAAAAATAGAGAAAATAACAGCAAAATATACAGCAAAAAAAACACAGCAAAGATACAATAAAAAACACAGCAAAAAATACAACAAACAGCAAAAAATACAGCAAAAACACAGCAATAAAGAAAAAAAAACACAAAAACATACAGAAAATAACAGCTAAATATACAGCAAAAAAACAAAATATACAGCAAAACATACAGCAAAAAAACACAGCAAAGAAATACAGCAGAAAATACAGTAAAAATACAATAAAAACACAGCAAAAAATACAACAAACAGCAAAAAATACAGCAAAACACAGCAAAAAGGGAAAAAACACAGCAAAAAAATACAGAAAATAGCAGCAAAATATACAGCAAAAAAAACCACAGGAAAAACTATAGCAAAAACAAACACAACACAAAATACAATAACAAAACACAGCAAAAAAAATACAGCAAAAAACAGCAAAAACAATACAGCAAAACTGTAGGTGTGTTTTTGCACTCTCATTGCTATCAATGGTGAAAGAATAAAATTGAAAGCTGAAAGAATTGACATGCTGTTACTTTTAAAAATGTTTGCTTTTGGTTTAAAAATTAAAATTATTGCGGAAAAAAAAAGAAAAACAACAAAGAGCAGCCATTTTCCATTTCAATAAAAAAAAAAAAAAAGCAAGTGCGTGTGCATGAGATTTCTGAAATCTCCGCTTTTGCTGTTACTGTAAAAAGCAATTTTTAATTTGCATAAAACTCTCATGAAAAAAAATGCAAAAAAAACTTGCAGCAAAATCAAAACATGTGAACATAGCCCAATTGTACATAATGTTTTTCCTGCCAATACTTGTTTTTGGTGCAGAAAAATCCACTCCCAATACATAATTTGTGCATGTACCCTTATCAAAAAGAAAACAAATCAGCAATAAAACAGAAAGCAACAATCAAAACATTCTGTACTAAAATACAAACAAGCCCCTGGAATGTTACAAAGAGGGCACAAACAAAAAACATGCTGTATACAAAGACTTTACCTTTGAAATATCTTTTTAACTTCTTATTTAACGAGGAAATCAAGAATAACTAGGTAGTACAAACTCGAAGTGGCAAATTGGAGGGAACCGCGGAGAGGTGGAAGGATTTAGAGAGTGGTGAGAGTGTGTTGCGGGGTGGGGGGGGACAATTGATTGCTGTCGCAGGCCAACCATGGCCCAAAAAGTAGAATAACAGCTTAACAGCCATTTAAGTTTTTTTTTTCAGAAATGAATAGTAGATGGGAAAATAAGAAACTTTATAATACACTGTGTGCGGAATTATTAGGCAAATGAGTATTTTGATCACATGATACTCTTTATACATGTTGTCCTACTCCAAGCTGTATAGGCTGAGAGCCAACTACCAATGAAGTAAATCAGGTGATGTGCATCTCTGTAATGAGTATCGGTGCGGTGTATTGATATCAACACCCTATATAAGGGGTGCTTAATTATTAGGCAGCTTAATTTCTTTTGGCAAAATGGGTCAGAAGAGAGATTTGACGGGCTCTGAAAAGTCCAAAATTGTGAGCTGTCTTGCAGAGGGATGCAGCAATCTTGAAATTACCAAACTTTTGAAGCGTGACCACCGAACAATCAAGCGTTTCATGGCAAATAGCCAACAGGGTCGCAAGAAGCGTGTCGGGCAAAAAAGGCGCAAAATAACTGCCCATGAATTGAGGAAAATCAAGCGTGAAGCTGCCAAGATGCCATTTGCCACCAGTTTGGCCATATTTCAGAGCTGCAACGTTACTGGAGTATCAAAAAGCCCAAGGTGTGCCATACTCAGGGACATGGCCAAGGTAGGGAAGGCAGAAAAACCACCACCTTTGAACAATAAACAGAAGATAAAACGTCAAGACTGGGCCAAGAAATATCTTAAGACTGATTTTTCAAAGGTTTTATGGACAGATGAAATGAGAGTGACTCTTTATGGGCCAGATGGATGGGCCAGAGGCTGGATCAGTAAAGGGCAGAGAGCTCCACTCCGACTCAGACGCCAGCAAGGTGGAGGTGGGCACTGGTATGGGCTGGTATCATCAAAGATCAACTTGTGGGACCTTTTCGGGTTGAGGATGGAGTGAAGCTCAACCTCCAGAACTACTGCCAGTTTCTGGAAGACAACTTCTTCAAGCAGGGGTACAGGAAGAAGTTGGTATCGTTCAAGAAAAACATGAGTTTCATGCAGGACAATGCTCCATCACATGCATCCAACTTCTCCACAGCGTGGCTGGCCAGTAAAGGTCTAAAAGATGAAAAAATAATGACATGGCCCCCTTGTTCACCTGATCTGAACCCCATAGAGAACCTGTGGTCCCTCATAAAATGTGAGCTCTTCAGAGAGGGAAAACAGTACACCTCTCGGAGCAGTGTCTGGAGGCTGTGGTGGCTGGAGGCTGTGGTGGCTGCTGCACGCAATGTTGATCGTAAACAGATCAAGCAACTGACAGAATCTATGGATGGTAGGCTGCTGAGTGTCATCATAAAGAAAGGGGGCTATATTGGTCACTAAGTTTTTTGGGTTTTGTTTTTGCATGTCAGAAATGTTTATTTCTAAATTTTGGGCAGTTATATTGGTTTACCTGGTGAAAATAAACAAGTGAGATGGGAATATATTTGGTTTTTATTATGTTGCCTAATAATTCTGCACAGTAATAGTTACCTGCACAAACAGATATCCTCCTAAGATAGCCAAATCTAAAAAAAACCCCGCTCCAACTTCCAAAAACATTAAGCTTTGATATTTATGAGTCTTTTGGGTTGATTGAGAACATAGTTGTTGATCAATAATAAAAAAAAATCCTCTAAAATACAACTTGCCTAATAATTCTGCACACAGCGTATATCTTAGAGGTTATCAGTCCAGGAGGAGAAGAAAGAAGATTTCTCTGATAAGATATATTACAAAGTTGCTTATTTTCATGTGTAATAATTTATGAAATAAAAATGAAAATGACAAATATTCTTTAAATTAGGAGGGGTATATTCTGACCAATAATGACAATGACTCAAGTACCATATTTTTCGTTTTATAAGACGCACTGGATTATAAGACGCACCACAAATTTGAAGGAAGAAAACAGGAAAAAAATAATTTTTACTGTTAAAATGTGGATATTTCTTATAATCCTAATGCCTCTTATATTAGCTCACCAGGTGGGAGCGGCTCAGGAAGGTCACAGGAGGCAGGGTAGGCAATTCTGTAGGCTCGGAGGAGGGGGTGTCACAACTCAAGAGGGTCGGCAAAGCTGTGGGCTCATGAGGTATCACAGTGGTGGGCGCCATTGATCTGCCAACGGGCTCAGAGGAGGGGGTGTTGCGGCTCAAGAGAGCCAGTGTGCATCAGCAGAGGGTCGGCGATACTGCGGGCTTGTGGGGTGTCGCGGTGATGAGGACCATTGATCTGCTAGCGGACTGCAGGCTGCTTTGAATTAGCCGCAGTTGATGAGATGGCTTTCAAGAAAATGGCTGGGGCCACGACTTGTGTGCAGATTGAAGAAAATGTCAGCCGAGTCCTATCTACGTATGCGTTGCCTCTGCGCCATTTTCCATCTTGTCAACTGCAGGTAATTCAAAGCAGCCCGCAGTCCACCGGCAGATCAATGGTGTCTGCTGCCGCGACACCCAACGAGCCAGCAGTATCGCCAACCCTACGCACACTGACCCTCTTGAAACGCGACACCCCCTCTTCCGAGTCTGCAGCAATGACTGACCCTCCTGAGTCATGACACCCTCTGCACCACCACAATTGCCTCAGTAAGCCATATGCGGTTTGTACGACACCCCCCCATTTTCACCCCATTTACGGAGAAAAAAGTGCGTCTTACAAACTGGAAAATACGGTAATTTCTGGAAGACTCATCAAGAAAAATGCTTGAATTTCCCATTGATTTCTATTACACTCGGTACTCGAGTCTCGCTCGTCCAAGCAACCGACCTGTTCGTTTCGAGTATCGAGTACTCAAGAATCTTAGTGCTCGCTCATCACTAATCCTAGCCCATTGGGACACTTTCGAAAACCAAAGTTTCATTGGTGGCAAAACAGTCGAGACGCAGAAAAGTGGAATTAGTAGCCTTGCCATTATTTGGAGATTTTTTTTTATAGTATTCTGTGGAAAAATCTTGTTAGTGGTGGCCAGAAAATCAAGAATAGGATATTTCGGTTGAGTCTTGGCATCACATCTCAAGCCTTATCAAGAAGCAGAAGGGGTGCGGTTTATCTGAACACCCCCAGAACAGGTGACAACTATATAAATTGAATCTCCAGATGTAAATAAATGTAGTCAATAAGTGTAGAAATGCTTTCTTAATTATAGCCATTTTTGAACAACCAAGATGGCTGCCATCACAGAAGATGTCATGGCTGTGCAGAGCTCCTGAGTGGCAACACCTGCTTCATTCTTCATAGAAATGTGCTCGTGAGTGCAGTTCCTTCATGTGCTGATCTTCAGGAGTTGTTTCTTGTCCCTATGGATACGACGTGTCTGTGTCCTCTGTGTGTTTTTAGACTTTTTATTTTTCCTATGAGAACCTTATGCCACCAAGCACATATGTTCACATGTATACATTCGTCTGACAGAGAAGTAGCTTCGCTCTCTTGTAATTACTCCTCACCGGAGACCTCAGCTCCCTATTAGATCCGCATCTGGCGATGAGGCCTAGCTCACATACAACAAGATGGTGGTTGCTATATGTTTATCAAGTGTATCGTAGCAACAAGGTCTCCAGTGAAGGTGCCCCAGTACGACAGGCCGCAGCGGGCTCTGCTCATCAACCCAAGTCTCACAGCAGCATTTCTGTCCTATATCTTCTAGGGAAATCACAGTTGGTGAATGAAAACATATTAAAAATGTATTAACTCCAGACTAAATATTATTATTTGGCTATTTTTATTATTTTCTCAATACTCATATAATAATAATAATAATAATAATAATAATAATAATTTATTATTTTATTAATTTAATTTTTTACTACTTAATTTTAAAGATTTGTTTAGGATTATTATTATTACTATAATTACTTATTTTAAAGATAATAACAATTATTATTATTAATAATTATTCTTGTTGTTACTATTATTATCTTTTAAATAAGTAATAATAATAATTTATTATTATTATTATTAATTTTTAATACTTATTATTCTTTGTATATTATTATTATTATTATTATTATTATTATTATTATTATTATTATTATTATTATTATTATTATTATTATTAACAATAATAATAACAACAATAATTTTGTTTTATTATTATCATTATTATTAATATAATATTGTTACTACGCAATTACTTATTAGTAATAATAATAATAATATTGTTACTTATTATTATTATTAATAATAATAATAATAATAATATGTTTACTACTTATTTATATTATTTATTTCTATTTTATTATTATTATTATTAATAATAATAATAATAATAATAATAATAATAATAATAATAAGAAGAAGAAGAAGAAGAAGAAGAAGAAGAAGAAGAATTTTTACTACTTATTTTTCAAGATTTGTTTAGGGCATTTATTATTGCTATTATTATTATTATTATTATTATTATTATTATTATTATTATTATTATTATTATTATTAAGAAGAAGAAGAAGAAGAAGAAGAAGAAGAAGAAGAATTTTTACTACTTATTTTTCAAGATTTGTTTAGGGCATTTATTATTATTTATTATTGTTATTATTATTGTTATTATTATTATTATTATTATTATTATTATTATTATTACTACTACTTATTTTAAAGATTTATTTAGGAAAACGAAATGTAGAGTCTGCAGAAAAATTATCCATGTGTTTGCAGTGTCCTGCAAAAATGTCTGACTCAGATTTGCCGGTCCGTTTACAGATTCAATGAAAAGTCACTTATTGAATAGGTACGAAATATGCACTAAAATGAATTTAGATAGTTACATAGGTTGAAAAAGACCTAGGACCTTTAAATTCAACCTTCCTCTACCAGTTATACATTCCCTATCACTAGATTATCTATAACCCACAATGCCATTTGTGCTGAGGAAATCATCCAGCCCTTTTAAAAGCTGTTATAGTGTCTGCCATAGCTGCCTCTGGTGATAAGACATTTCACAGTCTGAACGCTCTAACTGTAAAAAATCCTTTCCTACTTAGCTGCCACCTCTAGTGAGTGCTCATTGGTAGCGATGGACTGTAAAAGTCCAGATCTGTGCAGAATACCTAGTATCCGTACACCGACCTCGGGTAATTATCTGGATCCGGCCACACGGGTAATTATATAAAAAAAAAAGGAAAATGAAAGAAATTCAAAAAAAGCAGGAATGTTATACTAACCAAGTCTCCAGCACGACTGTAACACTACCTCCAGGGTCATTAGCCTTGTGCATATTCAGTGCTTCCATCGCCCACCATCAGTTCCATCATCTGTGATTGGTGACAGTCAGATCGTGTCCCCATCCTGTGTGACAGCGTAGTATCTGACTGCAACCAATCACACATGCTATCTGTGTCCCTATAGTGGTGTAAAAGTAGATTAATAAATAAATAAATTGGCATAGGGTCCCCCCCATATTATAATATCCAGCACAGATAAAGCATACGGCTAGAGGCTGCAACCCCCAGTCGTACACTTATCTTGGCTGTGCATCAAAATTAGAGGGTCGCCATGTGGCTTTTTTTAAAAACAATTTAAATAACTAATTTTAAAAATGGCATTCAGTCACTGACAATCTTGATACTCAGCCACGATAAAGCCAACAACTGAGGGCTGGTATGCACAGGCTGGGCAGATCCATGGTTATAGGGCCCCCCAAGCCTCAAAAGAGCAGCCTGCAGCTGCCCAACCAGGGTCTCCCCAGCCTGAGAATACTAGCCCCATCTGTTGGCTTTATCATGGCTGAGTATCAAAGTTGCCATTTTTAAAATTATTTATTTAAATAATTAAAAAAAAGACGCATGTGGTCCCTCTTATTTTGATACACAGCAAAGATAAGCGCAGGGCTGGGGGATGCAGACAGTAGCCATATGCTTTATTTGTCCTGGGTATCATAATATGGGGGGACCCTTTGCCAATTTTTTTATTTATTTATTTTCACATCAATATGGATACGCACACAGCGTCTGTGATTGTAAGCAGTCAGACACGCTGTCACACAGGGCGGGGGTGCATCTGACTGCTTACAATCAGTGGGGGAAGCAGTGCATATGCATGAGGCTAATGAGCGGCCCTGGCACTACAGCTGTGCGGAGACTGGTAAGTATAACGCGCCTGCTCTAATCCCCCTATCCTTTCTACCACCATTTTAAAGCCCAGGATTCGGGTCCCGATAGATTACGATAAAGAAAAATCAAGAATCATACGGCCATGTCGATGGAAAAATATAAAAGTTATTACTGTTGCAAGAAGGGGAAGAAAAAACAAAAACACAAAAATCAAAATGTGCCAGGTCGTTAGGGGATCAAGGGTATATTTACATGTACAGTTTTTGTAGAAAATTATAATTTTGTAAAAAAAAAAATAAAAAAAAAAAATATACAGTCCAACAGCATCTTTAGAATCATGATTTAATGAAATTATTGTTAAACTGTGTAGATTTTTTTGCCTAGCAAAAAAATAAAATAAAAAATAAAATAAAAAAAAAAAAAAAAAAAAAATATTAGTGAAGAATAAAAGCAGTTAGAAAAACATGATATCGTCCGTTAGTAAAACCCACTTTCTTTTTTAATAGGTTGTGGGCTACATCCCATTTCCACGACCACAGGCTATCACAAGTCTATGATTTACGGATGGATTTTCAGCTTCCGGCACTTCTGTACCTATTTTAGGGGCACTTATGCTTGTATAGTGACCAAACACAATATATTAGGAAATTGATATTTTTGCAATCTTTAGTCAGCGCAGCCATAAGGGAAGGAGTGGGTGAGTTGAACATTTCCATTTACGTATGTTGTCATAGGTTTTATGATTTATGTTAGTCATTGGATACTTGGCAGCTGCGTATAGTGTGGATGAAGGCTGCGTTAGACATTAGAGGGCACCTGGGATAGTGTAACTCGTATTATAATAAAAAGACCCTCTCTTAAAGGGATTGTCCAGACTTATATGAGCAATTGTTAGGATAGTTTATTTATCGGATTGGTGGGGGTCCCCATGGACCATCTGTTTTCAGGCAGTGGATACAAACAGTGAACAGAGCCAAAACAACACCTTGCTTTTCACTGGAGGTGCCGGATGTCGCCCCCCACCAATTTGATTTATCCTAAAAATCCCTTTAAGGTTTTTTATAATATACCATAAGTAATTGTGAGCTACTAGCACCATTAAGGTAGGTCCTTGAATATAGTCAAGTGTTATGTTGGGGGCGAGAGGATTCCCATCGAGCGGCGCAACACAAAAGAGAAAGCCAGGCAAGCAATACAATGGAAGTCCCTGGCGCTAGGGAGAGGGGAGCGGGGTCCCCTCCTAACACTCATGTGAGGCTGATCCCTGCACTCCCTAATGTCCCTACAGGGGTCCTTCCCTCTGTTCGTCGTCACATGCCTAGGCCTTTGCTGGCCCTGAGCTCACCCTTACTAGTGAAGGCCAGCGAGACACTATAATGAGACAACACGAGGAGGGTAAGACAAACAAAAGGGTAAAGACACAAAAAATAACACTCCACAGCTTCTCCAGCAAGAACTTATAAAGGCCACTGTCTCGTCACTGCAATAAGACAACATGAGGAAGGTAAGACAAACAGGTGGGGAAAGACACAGCAAATAACATTCAACAACTTCTTCAGCAGGAAACGTCTCAGCTGCAGCAGAATCGAACAACTAAGCTTCTTCGGACATAAGCTCCATGTTGGTGAAAGTTTAGCTCATTGGCTTTCTTCCTATCTCATTGGCTCCCTTCCTATGGATTAAACAGAAAAATATATTCAGGTCCCCAATTCAGTCGTTTGGATAGAAATCAGTGGCAAGAGCCACCACACAGCAGTGAAAATGTAACAGGAAAAAATAATTCCAGCAAAGGATCACGATCTTTATGGTAGCATAGTCATATATTATGTCATACATTATGCTACTATATAGATTGTGATGAAGGCTCTTTAAGCCGAAACGTGTCATCTGATTTTTCCACCATGGACTGCATTTAACGTATTGCCAGGATTACTTTAGTACTTTTGTTTTTTTTATTATATTTATAATAAAAGGTACTTATATGTCAATGTAATCCTTTGCTGGAATCTTTTTAATGTTATACTTCCTATAGCTTATTGCTGTGTTGGTCTGTGTTCTGTTGTGTCTCAGTCCTGCTGGTGATTGTATTGCTCTGTGCTTGGAGTAGTTGTGGAGTTTTCCCATTGTCTTGTTTCCTCCCTGCTCTTATTTTCCTCCTAAGCTCTTTTTGTCTTATACGTCTTTGTGTGCACACCAAGAGATAGAGTTTTGGTTTCCCCTTTTGTCTATTTCTGTTGACTTTATCACTTCTGTCCCGGCCCTCCCCAGAGGTTGGGAGGAGGATGTATAAAATCACAATTGGTCAGGAAGGTGGCTCAGACATCTCCACCATTAGGGGTATCTCTGAGATCAGGGATAGCCAGTCTAGGAGCCCCTGTCCCCAGCTTTTTCCCCAATCTCCATGACAGCACGTTTCCATTCGTAGCAGCCCTAGAAATAGCCATGTTATCAAGACAGATGAGGTTCCACTCCACATGTGGATATGATATAGAAGACTGAAAAGGTAAGAACATACATTTTATGGACCTTAATATCCACATAGAACTGGAACTGGAATTTCTTTGCCTTCGATATGCACTGGTAATATCAAGTTTCATATACACATATGAGTGGTTTGTTTTTTGGGGGGTTTTTTTGGAGGGGGCGGTGTTGCGTGTTTTTTCTTTTATATTCTTTTTGGAACCTCCATTTTTTTAATGGAATTTTAATATTTTTTTTTATAATATTTTACTATAATGACAATTTTGCTAAGAGGAATCGTCCGTTTTTTTTTCTTGTTGAATCTAAATAATTATACAGCTTTGCTTCCCAGCTGTTAAACATGTTAACCTACAGCAGGTATGATCGCTGGCAAGCGGAGGACTTATCACCGGATCATAATTCAATCAATGGTGGCAGATGTTGCTTATATCGCCTGGAGTAATACTGTAGAGATAATTAAAACCAGTCACATCCTTAAAGCGCTGATTTTTACTCAAGACTTTTCTTCTTAATACTTATTGTAAATAGATCGGTTGAAATGCAAATCACAAACCTTCATTCCTCAGCTGATGTTCATTTCTGTCATAGTCGATGGGGTGACAATGTCTGGATTTATTACTCAACACATCCTATCCAAAAATAAGCTAAAATTGTATGAACAACACAAAAAATAGAGTACACTGCTCTTAAAGGGAATCTGTCACCAGATTTTTGTTCCCCCATCTGAGAGCAGCATAATGTAGAGACAGAGACCCTGATTCCAGCAATGTGTCACTTACTGAGCTGCTTGCGGTCATTTTATAAAATCCCTCTCTTCTTTGCAGCAGAACTACCACTTCTTTGAGCGCTGAGCTGTGTATAACCCCGCCCACACCACTGATTGGCAGATTTCTGCTTATGCACTGTGTACATAGAAAGCAGCCAATCAGTGATGGGTCGGGGTGATACACAGCTCATGAATATGCTTGACTACCTGGCAGCAGGTTTACTAGTCCTCTAGTGTTACCCCCCTGATGATCTAAACCAAATTAAGGATCCCAGTAAGGGACACATCACAGGAATCAGGGTCTATGCCCCTACACCATGCTGCTCTCTCAGAGTAGGTGTCAAAAACTTGGATACAGATTCCCTTTAAGTGAACATTTTAAAACCCTGTTCTTAGGATTTCTACGGGTTCAAGTGGTCTAACCCTTAGCAATTAGCTATGTAATTACCTATCTCAATAGTTCATTTAGACAGGACAATGCTCATTCATCAGTATAGTGATGAGCGAATAGTAAAATATTCGGGTTCGGATTACTTGTATCTAGTACCTAGTACCTGTAGCTAGTACTATTCCGGTATTAGTCAGGAATAACGAACCTAAGGCAAGTCAATGGGGAACCTGAACATTTTTCTAGGAAATCTTTAAGAAAATGCTCAGGTTCCTCATTGACTTGCATTAGGTTCATTATTTGTAATGAATACTGGAATAGTACTAGGTATTCGGTACGAATAATTTGAACCCGAATATTCTACTTATTTCTCATCACTATTTGTATGATTTTTAAGCTGCTTTAACAATCATTGTTCTTGCTCTGTGTGCATATTATTTGGATCACCCTATCTAAACAGACCAGTAAAGACAGCCGATGGGCATTTGTTGGACAGATGGGATCAGGCAATGTAGATGTGTTCCCATTTCATTTTTTTCCCAACATCTCATGGGGACAAGAATAAAGGCTGCTTTACACGCAGCTACATCGCTACCGATGTCGCTCGTGAAAGCACCCGCCTCCGTCGTCCGTGCGTCAAATCGCTGCCCGTGGCGTGCAAAATCGCTAGTACCCGTCACACATACTTACCTTGCTAGTGACGTCGCTGTGGCCGGCGAACAGCCTCTTTTCTAACACAGCGGCCCGCCAATAGAAGCGGAGGGGCGGAGAGCAGCCGCATGAAAGTGACGCCCACCTCGTTGCCGGCAGGACGCAGGTACATTGCTGTTTGTCGTTCCCGGGGTGTCACACGTAGCGATGTGTGCTGCCTCAGGAACGACCAACAACCTGCGTCCTGAACCAGCAACGATTTTATGGAAATGAACGACGTGTCAACGATCAACGATAAGGTGAGTATTTTTGATCGTTAGCGATCGCTCGTACGTGTCACACGCAACGATGCCGCTAACGAGGCCGGATGTGCGTCATGAATTCCGTGACCCCAACGACATCTCGTTAGCGATGTCGTTTCATGTAAAGGGGGCTTTAGGTGCCACAATTTAGCTGATACATTTTTATGGAATTTTCGCTTAGGAACATCCCACTTATAAGAAGTGATGGCACATACAATAGAGAGAAGATCATTAGAGATGAGCGAACCTGAAGTTCGAATTCGGTGTTTGGTACGAACTCATACGTTTCCAAGAAAACAACGTTCGTGTGCTTTATGTATACAAACCACTATTGTGATCATCACTGGGGTCCGCCATGTATTCAGCCTGGTGCGAGCCGCTTGCAGTGTTTGAATGGCTCGTACTGGGGTAACAACAGTGTCATTGGATGTAGTGTGTACCCCCCCAAAAAATGGAGAAAACTGTCCACCTGCCCCTGGAAGTGATCCGTTTATGGCAGGCTGCATGTGGGCAGAGTCCTGAACTGCTAATTGGTGGCTTCAAATGAAGTTCAGGACAAGTCTGGGTCTAAAATCAAACTTTAAAAAGTTCTATTGGACCAACAGACAAGTCCACTCATCTCTAGAGATCATATCTCCAAAACATCCCCGGTCCTTCAAAATACCAGAAGTTCCTTTAGTAGCTTTTCACTAAATCTCGGGTCACACACAATTGAGGCAAATTCCTTCTTGGTGGACTGAGGTGATGTAGCGCCTTCATTTCGGGTTTACAGTATTAGGAACCCTACTGGCAAGAAAGTGGTCAAGTAGCAAAACATTCGTTACCTTGTACAGAAGTGTAGGTGATATGTGTTCTGTGTGATTCCTAATTTGTTCTACGTATTTCCAACAAATTCAGTTGAGGTCCAACCTCTTACACCCCACTGTTGCAAAGAATGAGGGATCCCATACTTCCCGTTCTTGGCTAAAGAGTAGGATGAGCATGCATTGCCCCGCTACATAGAATGAAAGGGTTGGAAATGTCCTAGCGTGTTAAGACCACAGTTACAGGGAATGAGCTGTGCTCTCCATGTGAGAACTGGGACAAATGGAAAATACTTATTATGGAAAATCCCTTAAACCTCTTCGAGACTTGATGATTTTCCAGTTTTGCACTTTTGTTTTCTCTTCCCCTTCTTCCAAGAGCCAATTTTTTGTATTTTTCGTTGTTATTTTTCTGTGCTTTGTTTGAACATTGATTTTGTGTCGACAAATTCCTTTTTAAGAATAATTGAAACTTTTATAAGGGTATGTGCCCACAAATAGGACCTGCTGTATCCTGAACGCAGTGGGTCCTGGCCTGCAGGGCCGCGAGTCTCCTCCGCAGGTTAACGCAGGACCCACGATCAAGGTTCAGTGCGTTGCGGTCTCTCGCTTGTGTTCTCCCTACAGAGGATGCATGCAAATCCGCAGCAAAGAATTTACATGCTTGCAGCTCGAAAAACCGCATCGAAGGTCAGTTTTCACTGAAGGTTCTACACGCACAATGGGCATGCGATTTCTAGACATCCCAACCACTGTGCTTGTACTGTACATCGCAGCATTTTGGATGCAGCGAAAACATGCTGCATCCAAAACACTGCAAACACTGATCGTGGGCCCCAGCCTAAGGCCGCCAACACACATCCATTATAAACACGCACGTGCCGCGAGACACGTATTTTCCCTGCGTGTTGCGTGTGGTAAGTACGTGTCTCCGGTACACGTGTGTTCTCCGTGTGCTATCCGCGATAGCACACGGAGAACCGGTAATTTGCATACTCAAGTGGTCCGCGCTGCTGTCCAGGGTTCTGATCTTCGGCTCCAGCCCTGCCCACTCCCCGCTGACGCTGCTTCCGGCCGGGCAGAGGGGCGGAGATTAGCGCCCGTGACAGCACGCCCACCTCCTTTACACGCTCATAATGAGCGGCGGCTGGCAGGAACATTTTGCAGCGGAAGAATCTGCGGGGCTGGTGGAGGTGAGTATGTGTTTTTTTATTTTTAAATTAATGACACGTGTTCTCCGGTGCGTGTCACACGGAACCGCATCCACACTACATCCGTGTGGTACGGGTGCGGGCCGTGTGACACCCGTGCTGCCGGAGAATACTAGGACATGTCAGCGTGAGAAAATCACGGACGCACTTAAGTACAGAACGGACACACGTTCCGTTCCAAAATACTTACGTGTGTCCAAACAATAATGAAAACATAGGTCCACGTGTCTCCGTGGCGCCGGTACGTGAAAAAAACTGCCAAACACGTACCGGCGGCACGGATGTGTGTCTTAGGCCTAAGAGGGCCCCCAAAATGGTAGGCTGACCACAGAGGGCTCGACTGTTGAAGCCAACATCAGCTGTACTCTACAGGAGAACCAGACAGCCCATGTTCAGCACCAAACAAGAGAATTAAGGTATTAGACTTTATTCAGATCACCGTCATGTTGCACTCTTTTTTTAATCACCATTCAATAATTCTAAATATTTGGTAATATAGAACCTATCTTGACCCATGGGTAGGACTGAATTACGGAATGCTTTAATAACATTCTTGAGGAGAACTTTGGTCCTCGTCCCTTCTTCTACATCAGTCTTGGATAATACCATAAGTTCCGCATATCCTTCGGTTTAAGGATCCAGCTCCCTCTAGATTTTATGGAACCAGCTGTGTGATATACCAAAACTTGTGTAAAGCATGTTCCACCTGCTTCTCCAGCTTTTCATAATCCCTCCAAATTGAGTTTATGACGACCTTCTCTAAATCTTGTCTTCAGCTGCATTTCTATTTCGACTTTCTTGATAATCTCTCTGATCACTCTGTTGCGGTGTGTAGTCTTTTTTCCTCGCTCTTAAAGGAGCTTTCAAGATTAAAATTTTCCATGATTAGCTGATTGTGTTGGGTCTGGTTGCTGAAACCTTTGACAATCACATCTTCATGAAATTTAAGGATGTTGGGAAATAAAGTATAACCAGTTGGTTTCCACATTCAAAGAGGTTTTTATCTCCTCAGGGCTCATGCACATATTCATGTAAAACGGTCACATCTCTGACCACTATGCCTGGACTGGCCGCGGGTCTCCCGACTGTAGCATGAGACCCTCATATATTTCTATGAGGTTGTCACAATTGGGTCGGAAGATGCTCTGCCAGTCTGCGCATTGCAGTCTGAGATCAGACCACTTTGCATGAACGTTTGTGTGGCGACCCTGACCTGGTCAGGCATCGCTTAGTACTGCACCCATGCTCGGGCAGTACTTTCAGGTAATCCTGAAGGCTGGAATAGGGTGTGTACGCACAGACACATAGCAGCCAGGTCTCCCACACCTTGAGAGGGGACCCTTGGGCAGACCCAAGAGGGGACTTGCCTCCACATCCCATCAATGGGTATAGTGGAGGGGCTGGGAGCTAAGGTTGCAGCGGCTGTCAGGAAAGTAGGAGGAGAGCCAGTCTGAGAGCAGTGAGCGTGGTTGCTAAGAGACGCAGGCGTGCACACACTCGAGTCAGACCCTGCACGTGAAGTAGCCGTTGGCGGGGGAGAACGGTCGCCAGCAAGTCAGTCAGTCAGTCAGAAAGACGCTGAGGGAGTCACTCGGTCGAGTACAGGGACTCCTGGTGACTAGGCACGCACGGGGAACAGGTCCCTAGAGTAGACGTCCATTTATTGATCTGCTAAACCTGCCGGTGAGGCGAACTACAACCATCTAGAGTCCGAGCCTCAGCAGCAACGAGGGGGCCCATAAGGAGGATCGAGCCTGGAGCCATCTTCCTTGGTCCACGCTGCCGGAAAACGGGCCAAAAAGGGGAGAAAAGGCAGTAGCGACTTCCCTGGATGAATCCCACGGTACTTCAAGTCAGGGGTTATCCGAAACAAGAAGTGCTAGAAAGGCGAGTTAATGGTTACCCTTAGACCGGCCTAAAGGATACCTGGTTTCTCCTGGTTTAATCTCAGGTACCTCACAAAACATCTAAAAGTGAGTAAAAACAAGTTGAAAGACTTTCCGGACTGAGACTGAGTTATTCTGGAACCTGTTGTTCTACACACCCGAGCCCCTGGGGCCTGCCTCACTCACGGGAGGCCATACCATCCGACTGCAGACTTCATCAGCACTAGGCGCTCGTTAAACCTATAGTGGCGGTCACCCATGATCCTGACTGCAAACCGTGAGTGGCGTCACGACTCCTATATATATATATATATATATATATATAAAACCAACATACCTGTTGCCAGAAATAACCAAGTGAAGACCCTGTGGCGTCCCTGAAGGTGGAGTGATGTCCCTGAGGCGACTGCTACAGGTGGGCGACACATTTGCATGAGCTCCAAGGGTATGTTTATGTAACGTTTTTTTCAGGCAGGTTTGGATAGGGCCCATTCTGAAGCATGCCTGAAAGAATGCTAACAATAAGTTCAAAAGAATCCTGTAACGGGCAGGGGATAGGAAGGGTTCCTAGGCTGATCCTACGACTTGGAACTCTGAGATGTCCATTATCTCGACGGTAGACTTAAAAATAGTCAGGGTCGAGCCTCAAATGTGGCCTTGTTCCCTGTCCAGGCCTTAACCATATTGTCGCCAGGGGATTCACCCGGACGGTGCCCAACAACCCACCAATACAGAACAACAGGCGGGGGTAACAAAAAACATACACACCAAAAAACTTGCACCAGGGAATAACAGAAGGTGTACGGGTAAGGGTACAAAGAAGAGGAGGTAGGAGAAGAACTTACAACAAACAGCAGACAGCAGCAGTAGTGAACAAGGCGTCCTCTCTGCTCCCTGGTTAGCTCCTAACTGAATAGAATATCCAGCAACAAGTCCAGGAAGCAGAGGGCTTAAATCCCTGGAAGTTGACGTGACATCACCGGGTCCCAGAGGTTACAGACCCCTAAGGGTCACTTCATAGTGATGAGGGGAATGCAATAGTGTGGCTAATAGGTGGAATTGGCTGATCAAGGTATTTAGAAAAAGCCTTCCCTATCAGTTTTACAGAGATGGAATTACTATTGCAAAGTAGTGAACAACCCCTTTAAGTTGACTGAGGATTGTTTGCATTCATATATACATAGCTGTCTGAAGGTCCCACCACAGATGAGGTCTGGACTTTGACTGGACTATTACGACACCTCACCTTGATTCTTTTCTTTTTCACTCATTTAGATATAGATTTGCTGGTGTGCTTAGGATTATTCTCCTCTTCCGTGATCGAGTTTCACCCAAGCTTTAGCTTGTGGATAAATTGCCTAACATTTGTGTTTAGAATCCTTTGCTAGACAGAGGAGGTCATAGTCGGCTGTAAGACTCCATGACTGCAAAGTATCTAGATCATGTGGCTGTCAAACAAGCCCAAATCACCACCCCTCCTCCACCATGCTTGACAGTTTGCATAAGGTGTTTGTGCTGATATCTTGTGTTTGGTTTTTACTAAATGTGCAGCAGGGCATGATGGCCAAACATCTCCGCTTTGGTCTCATCTGTCCAAAGGACATTCCAAAAGTCTTGTAATTTGTTCTTATGCAACTTTGTAAATTTTAACTCTGTCTCCATGTTATTTTAAGAAAGAAGAGACTTTCTCCTGGTAGCCCTCCCATACAATCCATAATTGTTTAATCTTTTTCTAATTGTATTTTCATTAACATTTAACATTCTAACTGAGGCCTTTTGAGTCTGAGCAGTAGTTTTTGGGTCTTTTGCAATTTCTCTATTTCATGGTCTGACTTTTGGGTGAATTTATCAATGCCAACTGTCATTTATTAATTTTTAATTTCAATTTTCATAAATCTTTCTCATTGTATAATCGTAGACTCAAAATTGTTTGGAAATGGCATTATAACTTTTCATATACAGATAGAAAAAAAATTACCTCACTAAGATAATTTCTGATGTTTTTCCTTCTTGGCATTGTTTTAACATACGCCTGGCTGCTCCAAAACCAGCAAACTGCTAATATTTCTGCTTTTATAGAGGTGGTCACACTAACTGATAAACAATTAATCAAGGGCGTTTTATTGACAGCACTTGGCAACTTCTTACCTTCTTAATTCCTATGGAAGCAGTAAAGATGAATTTAAAGGGAACCTGTCAGGTGCAATATGCACCCAGTACCACAAACAGTTCTGGGTGCATATTTCTAATCCCTGCCTAATTGTCCCAGCCTGTAGCAGCATACATAAACAGATCTTTAGAAAAAGTATTTCTATAAATCCTTTATGATATGCTAATGAGTTCAGGGACTAGTCGCAAAGGCATAATTTCTCCCAACTAATCCGCCCTCTTAGCATGTTAACACGCTCACAGGGGTGTGCTAACATGCTGTTCAGTGCCCATTGTCCCGCCTCATTGGCGGTGACGCATGTACCTGTGTCCATTGTCACCGCCTCCAGCGCTGGGATTAGGCACAGTGCGCATGATCAGAAGTCACAGCACTTCCAGTCATGCCCATTAGACCTCTCTGAAGCAGGGACATGTACACCCGACTTCATACTGCACATGACTGGAAGTGCTGGGACTTTTGAGCCTAAACCCGGCATCTGAGGCGATGTCAATGGACACAGGTATGCGCGGCACTGCCGATGACTCTGGGCAATGGGCATTGAGTAGCATGTTAGCACGGGGTGTGCTAACATGCTAAGAGGGCAGACTAGTTGGGGGAAATAACTTCCTTGTGACTAGTCCCTGTGCTCATTAGCATATCATAAAGGATCTTTAGAAATACTTTTTCTAAAGATCTCTTTATCTATGCTACTAGATACAGGGACAGTTAAACAGGGATTAGCAATATGTACCCAGAACTGTTCATGATTCTGGCTGCATATTGCACCTGACAGGTTCCCTTTAATTTTTTTTTCTCACTGTTTCTGCATTTTAGCTTAGTTTTTGGTAAATAATAGAAAGCTGTACTTTGTATTGTGTTGTTGGTCTGCTGAGATCGGATTTGCCTAATTTTAAGACCTTCTAAGAACCAGATATTTTGTACTACGTTCTGATACCTCAAACGAGATAATTCAAAGAGGGTGTACTTAATTGTTGTCATGACTACTGTATATATATATATATATATATATATATATATATTTCTACATAAATAAATATACATACCATATATATACATATATTTTTTTTGCTTACTCCTCATGTGACTCAGGGAATGTCATAGACTATGTAGACTATGTTTTGATGGGAAATCCTGCCTTCATTAAACTGAAGGGAGGTGTGAGCTACAGGCTATTAATAGCAACTGTCAGTGGTTGCTATAGGAACAAAATAAACTGTTAGTATAAGAAGCTTATGTGTGAGGTAACATGATGTCGGTGGGGAGAAGGATAGAGACAGAAAGAAAGAGACAGACAGACAGACACAGACAGAGACAGACGTGGAAAGAGACAGAGAGACAGACGGGGAAAGAGAAAGACGGGCAAAGAGACAGACGGGCAAAGAGACAGCCCTGGAAAGAGACAGCCCTGGAAAGAGACAGCCCTGGAAAGAGACAGCCCTGGAAAGAGACAGACGGGGAAAGAGACAGATGGGGAAAGAGATAGACGGGGAAAGAGACAGCCCTGGAAAGAGACAGACGGGGAAAGAGACAGACAGGGAAAGAGACAGCCCTGGAAAGAGACAGACGGGGAAAGAGGCAGACGGTGAAAGAGACAGCCCTGGAAAGAGACAGCCGGGCAAAGAGATAGCCAGGCAAAGAGACAGCCAGGGAAAGAGAGAGCCAGGGAAAGAGACAGCCCTGGAAAGAGACAGATGGGCAAAGAGACGGTCGGGCAAAGATACAGCCGGGCAAAGAGACAGACGGACAAAGAGACAGACCTGAAAAGAGACAGACCTGGAAAGAGACAGACGGGCAAAGAGACAGACGGGCAAAGAGACAGATGGGCAAAGAAACAGTCGGGCAAAGAGACAGACCTGGAAAGAGACAGACCTGGAAAGAGACAGACGGGAAAAGAGACAGATGGGGAAAGAGACAGACAGGGAAAGAGACAGACAGGGAAAGAGACATCGCGGGAAAGAGACAGCCCTGGAAAGAGACAGCCGGGCAAAGAGACAGCCGGGCAAAGAGACAGCCGGGCAAAGAGACAGATGGGCAAAGAGACAGCCCTGGAAAGAGACAGACCTGGAAAGAGACAAACAAAGGCAGATGGGGAAAGAGACAGACAGGGAAAGAGAGAGACAAACAGACACAAACATAGAGACAGACACTGAGAAAGAGACAGAGAGACAGACACAGAGATAGAGAGAGACAGATAGACACAGAGATGGAGACAGATAGAGAACACCCGGGTACTACAGCTAGTATATATATATATACATATATATATGTATATATATATATGTATATATATATATATATATATACAGTATATATATTTCTACATAAATAAATACACATACTATATATACAGTATATACATACACATATTTATATTTGCCAATTGTGGTTTTGCTAGCTTTGTACCAGATTTTAACCATGCAATATACAAATGTGATACAATTAATTAGTGTTTTGGACAACAGAAGTCGTGACTATTATGTTATTGTGTGAGAACACTTAATATATGTCATCACGTCTGTAAGTCATACGGCTGCCGCCAGCACTCTACATGCTGAAAATGGTATTGTAAAGAAGGTGTCATCTACCACAATAGATGGCTTTTCTTGTTAAAAAAAGCCATGCCACTTCTGTGTCAGCCCTGTGCATAGATATCAATGACTAACCTAAGGATATATAACCATGACAACATTTATTTTATTATTTTTTTGTCAATACTATAAAGGAAATGTTTGTTTAATGGGAACTGGTCATTAAACTATCCCCCTATAAAATATACATATAGTAGGGGAACATACATATTCCTTTAACTCCTTCCTGCCATGGGCAAATTTAGGTTTGTTTTTTTTTGCTTATTTTTAAACTTGGCTTACAAGAGCCCTAACGTTTTCTTTACTTTTTTTGTCAACATAGTCACATTTTTTTTGTGGGATGAGTTATAGGTTTTAACATTGTAGAGTGACGCAAGGCCGTACTTGAGTGCGATTGACAGACTCCGGATGCCCCGACACGCTACCTAAATGACCTGGTCCTAGCTGGGTGTGTGGACTTTGGCCATACGAGCTGGGAACCCTTGCAGGCCACATATTGCCGCTGGTGTCAACTGGCCAAGACAAGATGATGACTCACACGCACATTGTGACAGTCGCCTTCCCTTCCTGTAATCTCACGTCTGGTTTCCTCAGGGGGCTTTTAATGATGGAGTAAAGCGTTGCACGCAAGGACATCTAGCGGTTCATCGCTCAGTTGGTTGACTATGTCACACGCCAGTTGAGGTTAATCTGGTGCATTGATTGTGAAAGGGCCTGGCTACTAAAGTTCTGCACCAGTAGAAGTCACCTGGTATCTTGATGGTTAAGGGGCCTGGATTTAAGGATTTTGCCCCTTGGCTCTTATAGCCTGAAGCCACTCCTTCTGAGGATAGCCTCTAGTTACAACACTGTTAACACCCTGTGTGCCTGGTCTCTCTTGAGAATCACACAATCTTCCCTGCTTCATTGCCACAAACTACGCACTATATGTGAACTTCATTACCAACTGATTATACGTCTGTCACATTTACTCACAAGGTCTTTACTGTCCCTTTCTATCATAAACCATCCTTTCCCTGTTAACTGACCCCCTCCGATGGTGGGCTAGTCCCAACGTTAACTGTTTCTGTCCCTGCAGTCTGTTGCTGGGTAGACTTAACCTTTTACCTACATTCTATGCAAACACCAACACTACTATTCAATACATCTTACCCTTAAAGACATATATTATATTGTACATTCCTATAACACTGCTATACTTAACTCTGCGTTTTCACATCTTACATTATATACAGTATCACTGTGCTTGATTGGCCATCAAACTCGCCTGACCAAAACCCCATAGAGAATCTATGAATTATTGTCAAGAGGAAGATGAGAGACACCAGACCCAACAACACAGACGAGCTGAAGGCTGCTATCAAAGCAACCTGAGCTTCCATAACACCTCAGCAGTGCCACGGGCTGATCACCTCCATGCCACGCCGCATTGATGCTGTAATTCATGCAAAAGGAGCCCCGACCAAGTATTGAGGCATTTACTGTACAGACTTTTCAGGAGTGTAAAATCATTTTTTCAGTTGCTCTTATATAATATTCTAATTTTCTGAGATAATGACTTTTGGGTTTTCATTGGCTGTAAGCCATAATCATCAATATTAATAGAAATAAACACTTGAAATAGATCCCTCTGTGTGTAATGACTCTATATATTATGTAGGAATAGATCCCTCTGTGTGTAATGACTATATATAATATATAGAAATAGATCACTCACTCTGTGTAATGACTCTATATAATATATAGGAATAGATCACTTTGTGTGTAATGACACTATATAATATATACAGTCATATGAAAAAGTTTGGGCACCCCTATTGATGTTAACCTTTTTTCTTTATAACAATTTGGGTTTTTGCAGCAGCTATTTCAGTTTCATCTATCTAATAACTGATGGACTCAGTAATATTTCTGGATTGAAATGAGGTTTATTGTACTAACAGAAAATGTGCAATCCGTATTTAAACAAAACTTGACTGGTGCAAAAGTATAGGCACCTCAACATAAAAGTGACATTAATATTTTGTAGATCCTCCTTTTGCAAAAATAACAGCCTCTAGTCGCTTCCTGTAGCTTTTAATGAGTTCCTGGATCCTGGATGAAGGTATATTTGACCATTCCTGTCTACAAAACAATTCCAGTTCAGTTAAGTTTGATGGTCGCCGAGCATGGACAGCACGCTTCAAATCATCCCACAGATGTTCAATGATATTCAGGTCTGGGGACTGGGATGGCCATTCCAGAACATTGTAATTGTTCCTCTGCATGAATGCCTGAGTAGATTTGGAGCGGTGTTTTGGATCATTGTCTTGCTGAAATATCCATCCCCTGCGTAACTTCAACTTCGTCACTGATTCTTGCACATTATTGTCAAGAATCTGCTGATACTGAGTTGAATCCATGTGACCTTCAACTTTAACAAGATTCCCGGTGCCGGCATTGGCCACACAGCCCCAAAGCATGATGGAACCTCCACCAAACTTTACTGTGGGTAGCAAGTGCTTTTCTTGGAATGCTTGTTTTTTTGCCTCCATGCATAACGCCTTTTTGTATGACCAAACAACTCAATCTTTGTTTCATCAATCCACAGGACCTTCTTCCAAAATGCAACTGGCTTGTCCAAATGTGCTTTTGCATACCTCAGGCGACTCTGTTTGTGGCGTGCTTGCAGAAACGGCTTCTTTCGCATCACTCTCCCATACAGCTTCTCCTTGTGCAAAGCGCGCTGTATTGTTGACCGATGCACATTGACACCATCTGCAGCAAGATGATGCTGCAGGTCTTTGGAGGTGGTCTGTGGATTGTCCTTGACTGTTCTCACCATTCTTCTTCTCTGCCTTTCTGATATTTTGATATTTTTCTTGGCCTGCCACTTCTGGGCTTAACAAGAACTGTACCTGTGTTCTTCCATTTCCTTACTATGTTCCTCACAGTGGAAACTGACAGTTTAAATCTCTGAGACAGCTTTTTGTATCCTTCCCCTGAACAACTATGTTGAATAATATTTGTTTTCAGATCATTTGAGAGTTGTTTTGAGGAGCCCATGATGCCACTCTTCATAGGAGATTCAAATAGGAGAACAACTTGCAAGTGGCCACCTTAAATACCTTTTCTCATGATTGGATACACCTGCCTATGAAGTTCAAAGCTCAATGAGGTTACAAAGCCAATTTAGTGCTTTAGTAAGTCAGTAAAAAGTAGTTAGGAGTGTTCAAAACAAGAAATTGATAAGGGTGCCCATACTTTTGCACCGGTCAAATTTTGTTTAAATGCGGATTGTACATTTTCTGTTAGTACAATAAACCTCATTTCAATCCAGAAATATTACTCAGTCCATCAGTTATTAGATATATGAAACTGAAATAGCTGTTGCAAAAGCACAATTTGTTATAAAGAAAAAATGTTAACATTAATAGGGGTGCCCAAACTTTTTCATATGACTGTAGAAATAGATTCCTCTGTGTGTAATGACTCTATATATTATGTACGAATAGATCCCTCTGTGTGTAATCCCTCTGTGTGTAATGACTATATATAATATAAAGAAATAGATCACTCACTCTGTGTGTAATGACTCTATATAATATATAGAAATAAATCCCCCTGTGTGTAATGACTATATATATATAATATAGAGAAATAGATCCCTCTGTGTGTAATGACACTATATAATGTATAGGAATATATTCCTGTGTGTAATCACTATATATAATATATGCGTTTCACTTTTTGTATTGAATTACTGAAATAAATTAACGTTTTGATGATATTCTAATTTATTGAGATGCACCTTTATTGTCTTAAGTTTTGCCGACATAGACTATATTACTGTCTGCAGTATTTGTCCAATGTTTTAGAGCCTCTAGCGCTATGAGCTCTGAAGTCCTCTCACTATCCTGAATCACACAAAAACAGCTGCTGTGTTCCTTACCTCAGCTTTTATACAGGCTGGGCTTATCCTTCTTGAGTGACTGTGCTACACCATAGGATGTAGTAGCTGCAAGGCATTATTAGGAAACTTGCACCTGACATCATGTGAGCCTTCTGTGGCTGATGCAGTCTTCTACAATATGTAAAATGTGTATTTTGGGCTATTCATAAAGATCCAACTGAAGATTGAGCTTGCTAGTATCTGCAAATATCATTAAATTCTGGAATAGTTTAATTTGCATCAAATTAATTTACTAATTCTTACATAAGAATGTATTGAAACCATGGGGTAAAAAAACTTCCTTTGTTGGTTTATGTGATTTGCTCTTATGGAATTCATTGAGTAAAAAAAAAAAAAAATGTCGGCAAGGGACTAACAACATTAGCGGTTACCTCGTTTTATTTAATCAATTTCTGTTTTGGGAAATTTTTTCCTTCAAATTTTTCCTACCCCCAATGCCCCAAATGTTTGCAGGAGTAAAGGGCGCTTTACACGCAGCGACATCGCTAGCGGTGTCGCTTGTGAAAGTGTGACGCCCTGGGCAAGCCAGGGGTCACAGGTCATGACACCACCACACCCTACACCCCGGATAGGTACACCAAAGCTACACTAAAATCCTTGTTGCCTTCCTCCAGGGGCTGATGTTCACACCAGGGGGTGGGCCAGGTGGTTGGCTCCGCCCAACGAGGAGTTCACAGTCCTGGAGCCGGGAAAACCAGGCAGATTAAGTAGAGAGTTCAAAGTGAGAGGAAGGAGAAGGAGTACAGTGAAGGTAGTGACCGAGGAAAGTGACAGCAAAAAGCCTGAAGTTGGTCCGGGTGTGTGCCCCGGACTGAGACAGCAAGGTCAGCAGACGGCGGTGACTGTCTGCAGGAGAGGCTGATCGGAGGTTGCCGAAAGGATCGTGGACGGGTGGTGGCCCGGCGGTAGCGGAGCGGAATACGAAAAGAAGCCAGCACCATTGGCAGGGGCCTTTCGGATCCCGGCAAGGCTAGGAGTCGCCGTGAATTTGCTAAATCCGTCAGTGAAGGGGACCTCCTGGGTCTCCAAACAGCTAAAGTCCCGATTGAAGGCAACAGTCCAACCGTAGTAGAGAGACACCGCCACCGCCAAGGCACCAGTTTCTCAGGGCCAGTGCCTGCGGGCAAAGAGGGGCTCCTCCGGCCCATATCTAAGCCGGGGAGCGGGTTACCGGTGGGAACCCATCGCTACCAACATAACACTAGGTGCAGGGACAGAGACCGTCACCGTCAACTACCGGGGAAAAGCAACAGCAGCCGTCCGTGGGAACCGTCTTTCCAGCCGTGTGTTTTACCGAGAACTGTGTCACCGTCTCAGGCTGAATGAATACCACAGTGCCGTGAGGCACAGCGCTGCCCCCGCGTCCCTGCACCCTGCCGAGTCCTGCAACGGCCCTGCCATCCAGCATCCCCCACCTCATCACTGGGCCCCGGGCCAACCACCCCCTACCCACGGAGGAGAGAACTAACAACTTTGCTGCTCCCAGTTACCGCTCCCGGGATCCCCATACAGAGCAGCGGTGGTGTCCACACAATCACCACAACCGTGCGTGGCGTCACGGACAATGAACAATACACCCCAACAATCAATCCCCCCCCCTTTCACTCACGGGCGAGGAGCGCCGCTCGAGTCCCCGGGATCCGGCCCATCGCTCGAACCACCGAGCAGCGGCAGTAGCAGCCGGACCCGAGCAGTGGGAGAGCGCTGCGTCCCCTCCTCCACCCGCGACAAAAGCACCCGCATCCATTGTTTGTACGTCACAGGCAAATCACTGCCCGTGGCGCACAATATCGCTATTACCCGTCACACATACTTACCTGCCTAACGACATCGCTGTGACCGGTGAACAGCCTCTTTTCTAAGGGTGAGGTTCGTGCAGCGTCACAGTGACGTCACACGGCAGGCGTCCAATAGAAGCGGAGGGCGGAGAGCAGCCGCATGAAGACACGCCCACGTCGTTGCCTGAGGACGCAGGTACGGTGTTGTTCGTCATTCCTGGGGTGTCACACGTAGCGATGTGTGCTGCCTCAGGAACAACGAACAACCTGCGTCCAAAAGCAGCAACGATATTTGGGAAATGGAAGACGTGTCAACAATCAACGATTTGCATCGTTAGCGGTCGCTCGTACGTGTCACAACAACAACGTCGCTAACGAGGCCTGATGTGCATCACGAATTCCGTGACCCCCAATGACATTTCGTTAGCGATGTCGTTGCGTGTAACAGGCCTTTACTGTTTAGGTAAGTAGCTGGTGGGAGGTTGGGGCAATAGGGGCATTTTCCCCAGGTGCTGGGCATCAGGAAGGCTCCAACAAGCCACTTGCCCAGGCTGGAGTATGTTTATATAAGGTAAGAGCATTTGATTACATTTTTTGCCCCCGATTAGGAAAATTTAGTTACAACTCTGATTTACTGAATGGCACAGAATTTGAACACATTCACAAGTCTGATAAGGGCAAAGAGGTAAACTCCCTCTCAGACTGCGTGATACAGCGGCAGAACAGTCCGGCAGTTTGCACCAAGTTAACCTGCGGTCACAGTTGGTTCAGAGGGAGCCCCCGACTGTGAACTCTGTTGACCTGACTGCCATTCCAGCTTCTCACAGCTAGTGGCTCCCCTCCTGCCCTCAGTGTGTTCCAGAGTCTGCAGTGACTAGTCACATTTTCTAATGTTACTGCTCACCACAGCCTCTGGATGTAGCAGAGCCCAGGATCATCATGGGACATGGTTATGGATTTCGTCAGACCTGCAGGGGTGTTATGGGGGTTAATAAGTGGTTGAAAGTGGGTATCTGCGTTTTTATTTCAAATAGTTTTTCTGTGTGTTTATTTCTTTAGACTTAAAGGGCTAGTAATGAGTATGCCTCATAGACACCTCTCTATTACTAACCTAAAGCTGGATGACAGTTGTGATTTTTGACAAGTTGCAGCTATCAAAAACCCATATATTACCCTGATTGCCACCGCACCAGGGCAATTGGTATGAGCTGGGTAAAGAGTCAGAATTGGCGCATCTAATGTGATGCGCTAATTCTGGGGCAGCTGCGGGCTGCTATTTTTAGGCTGGGAAGGGCCAATAGCCATGTCCCTTCACACCCTGATAATACCAACCCTCAGCTGTTCACTTTACTTTGACTTCATATAAAAAATAAATAGGGGCCCCATGCTGTTTTTTTAAATGATTAAATAATTTAAAAAAATGGTGTTGGATCCCCTCTATTCTATCAAAGGTAAAGCAGACGGCTGGGGGTTGCAGCTTGTAGTTATCTGTTTTACTCACACTTGTTATCAAAAATAGAGTGAGAGCCTACTTCATTTTTTTTTTAAAGAACTAAAATTTGTGCATCTATTGTGATGCACCAATTCTGGGGCAGCTGCAGGTTGCTATTTTTAGGATGGGAGGGGCCAGCCAAGTGCACCTGCCAATCACAGCCATGTGGTTACTTGACATGGCTGTGATGGGGCTGGAAGTGCCCACACTGGTAAAGCTTGCTAATTCGCTGCTCTGCAGCTTTTGAACAAGTTTTATTAGGATGACAAACCTGAACAGGAACTGGATGTACAGTGAAATGTTCAGGTCCAAGACCCGGACACTTCGTGTTGAGAACAAACCCCGAACTTTACAGTTCGGGTTCACTCATCTCTACTCCCAAGTCATCTGTCGAGAGAGAGATGGATCTGTCACATCAGATTTCCGGTAGCTGATCCCTTAGTTCTCTGGGACATAAGCCACCATAGGAGTCTGGCTGTGGCCAGGTTCACTCATCTCTACTCTAAAGGCATCTGACGAGAGAGAGATGGATCTGGCATATCAGATTTCTGGTAGCTGATCCCTTAGTTCTCTGGGACATAAGCCACCACAGGAGTCTGGCTGTGGCCGGGTTCACTCATCTTTACTCCAAAGCATCTGTCGAGAGAGAGATGGATCTGGCAGATCAGATTTCTGGTAGCTGATCCTTTAGTTCTCTGGGACATAAGCCACCATAGGAGTCTGGCCGTGGCCAGGGTCACTCATCTTTACTCCAAAGGCATCTGTCGAGAGAGAGATGGATCTGGCAGATCAGATTTCTGGTAGCTGATCCTTTAGTTCTCTGAGACATAAGCCACCATAGGAGTCTGGCCGTGGCCGGGTTCACTCATCTGTGGTGGCTTATGTCCCAGAGAACTAAGGTATCAGCTACTGGAAATCTGATGTGCCAGATCCAATAAGACAACAAGGGAATGCCAAGCGTTCCTGTGCTTGGGGGAGTTGGTGGAGATACCTATTGGCTGACTGCTATATAATATGGGGGCTTTAGGTTATCCTTTCAACAAGAAAGTATTGTTTAAAGCAGACAGCCCCTTGTGGAGTTCTCTTTTCGAGAAGATCATTTTCGTCCATGACTGGTGGTAGTTTACACAACAGCTGTGAAGCAGTGGGTTGACGACTTGTGGCATACAGGTGCCATCTCCAGCAATGCATGCCTCCTCTAACTCTTTGATGTGCCCCCTGCTCATTGACAAATTTGTATCTCAGCAGCAAAATCTCTCTTAATTGCATAACATTTCCATTAAACGAATCAGCAGCCAAGTAGACTGTAAAATAGCACCTCACCGCCTCCTCCTTCTCGGCACTACCATCTATTTCTTCTCTCATAATCTCATTTGCTGACTTGTTTCCTCAAGATTAATCATGACAGGTGTCAGAACTCGTTGGATAAGAGCGAAACAAATACACTTCCTGAACAACAATTTTCTTATCACATCCAAACGCTGTCATAGATACATTTATGCTGCAAAACATTTGCAATTCCCAGCTGCGTTTCGGCATTGTTGTTGTTGGTTTTTTTTTGTTTTTGTTTTGACTTTCTTGCCGGAAACGTAGGGGTTAAGCCTCACTTCTGCCAACGGAGTAGATACTCTACCGGCTCTCATCCTTTTCCCCTAATGGTTTTGCTAAGGTTGATTGGAGGTGCAGCGAATCTGTAACCTGAGCTGAATGATAATGAATGGAGTGACATGTGATAGGCTTTCATTGTTACAACCTCAGCTTCCCAAGCAGCCTGCCTTATCACAGTATCACACTAGGCGCAGGGCTCACATATCAACCAAACATATCACTAACTTTGATTCTTTCGCTCCCACTTGGAAATGGTCTCCCCTGATCGAGAAAACGGAAACTGCCTTTCTCAAGATCATCATTACAAATATAGATTGCTCAAGCACTGCCGCAGCGGACACGGTGGGTGTGCGTCAATTTGGAATCTTTCACGACCATTAGTTGAGCGATCACAAGTCATTGTATTTAGCAGAATTACATTTTTTAATTTTGTATTGTTGGATTTTTTTTTCTTTCCAAACATATTTTTTCCGTATAATTTGTATTGCATTATTGTCACGTCTCCACCAGGGTCTGCCCCGGTCACCAGGCCCTGCTCTACTGTCACATCTCCACCAGGGCCTGCCCCGGTCACCAGGCCCTGCTCTACTGTCACATCTCCACCAGGGCCTGCCCCGGTCACCAGGCCCTGCTCTACTGTCACATCTCCACCAGGGCCTGCCCCGGTCACCAGGCCCTGCTCTACTGTCACATCTCCACCAGGGCCTGCCCCGGTCACCAGGCCCTGCTCTACTGTCATGTCTCCACCAGGGCCTGCCCCGGTCACCAGGCCCTGCTCTACTGTCACATCTCCACCAGGGTCTGCCCCGGTCACCAGGCCCTGCTCTACTGTCACATCTCCACCAGGGCCTGCCCCGGTCACCAGGCCCTGCTCTACTGTCATGTCTCCACCAGGGCCTGCCCCGGTTACCAGGCCCTGCTCTACTGTCACGTCTCCACCAGGGCCTGCCCCGGTCACCAGGCCCTGCTCTACTGTCACATCTCCACCAGGGCCTGCCCCGGTCACCAGGCCCTGCTCTACTGTCACATCTCCACCAGGGCCTGCCCCGGTCACCAGGCCCTGCTCTACTGTCACATCTCCACCAGGGCCTGCCCCGGTCACCAGGCCCTGCTCTACTGTCATGTCTCCACCAGGGCCTGCCCCGGTCACCAGGCCCTGCTCTACTGTCACATCTCCACCAGGGTCTGCCCCGGTCACCAGGCCCTGCTCTACTGTCACATCTCCACCAGGGCCTGCCCCGGTCACCAGGCCCTGCTCTACTGTCACATCTCCACCAGGGCCTGCCCCGGTCACCAGGCCCTGCTCTACTGTCACATCTCCACCAGGGCCTGCCCCGGTCACCAGGCCCTGCTCTACTGTCACATCTCCACCAGGGCCTGCCCCGGTCACCAGGCCCTGCTCTACTGTCATGTCTCCACCAGGGCCTGCCCCGGTCACCAGGCCCTGCTCTACTGTCACATCTCCACCAGGGTCTGCCCCGGTCACCAGGCCCTGCTCTACTGTCACATCTCCACCAGGGCCTGCCCCGGTCACCAGGCCCTGCTCTACTGTCACATCTCCACCAGGGCCTGCCCCGGTCACCAGGCCCTGCTCTACTGTCACATCTCCACCAGGGCCTGCCCCGGTCACCAGGCCCTGCTCTACTGTCACATCTCCACCAGGGCCTGCCCCGGTCACCAGGCCCTGCTCTACTGTCATGTCTCCACCAGGGCCTGCCCCGGTCACCAGGCCCTGCTCTACTGTCACATCTCCACCAGGGTCTGCCCCGGTCACCAGGCCCTGCTCTACTGTCACATCTCCACCAGGGCCTGCCCCGGTCACCAGGCCCTGCTCTACTGTCATGTCTCCACCAGGGCCTGCCCCGGTTACCAGGCCCTGCTCTACTGTCACGTCTCCACCAGGGCCTGCTCCAGTGACGCCTTGGTCACCAGGCATCGCTCTGCTCACACTGCAGGCAGTGCTGGTGATGGGGGAGAGGTCAGTTCCAGTGGCTCTGGTGGGCGGAGTTGCTGAACATTCACCAGGCTTGGTCTGGCTGGAAATTGCAGTACTGCTGACTAACTGTAGGGTTGTGTGCCTTCCAGCTAGTATCAGCTCCTACACCAGCCTATGGGAAGGCACCACACCCTTTTTATATCCTTCAGTGTGCTTGGATCTTTGCCAGATATAGTCTTGTGTTGCTGTGAACCACATCCTTCCTGATACTATGCACCTTGCTTTATGTCTCCTATGAACTCGGCTTTGTTTATTAACATCCCTTCTGTCTGCTGTTCTGTTCCTCGCCTGACATCCCGATTTTGACCTCAGCCTATTTTCCAGACATTCCTCCTGCCTTCTCTTTTGTTCCTCTCCTGACATCTCGGTTTGACCTCGGCCAGTTTTCTGGACTTTCCCCCTGCCTTCCCATTTTGTACCTTGCTGACGTTCTGGTTTAGGCCTTGCCTGGTGACTATCCCTGTCTCTGGACTGCAGCCTACATTAGGCAGTGAACCCCTGGACCCTGAAGTAATTCCAGATCCCTGTATAGGGGTTAAAGGGTTTTGGGGTACCTTGGAGTCCTGCTTAGTGGGTGGCTTGCCGTTACAATTATTCATTTATGTTTTATGTTACGTTTATGATATGTTTTATTAACTAGGAAAATTGCCGGCACTTCCTAATCTCATAGTCTGAACTGGTGCATACTGAACATGATATACAATATCCAAAATAACAGTTGCACTCAAGTAAATGGAAGGAGAAAAAACAAGAATGCGGATCGTGAATATTGGAATATGAATCTGCATTACTGCCAAGAAAACATGATTTTTTTTCTAAAAAAAATATGAGTTACTTAGCAAATAAAGGTGGCCAAATTTACTTGTGCCCTGATACCATGTCAAGGTGTAGCTCTCATCTGGGTCCTACTCTAATTGCTATGCCTCTCTTGTCCAAACTGAACTTTTATATGGGCTAGAATAGAACCTGCAAAAGGAAAATTAAAACACCTGATATAACTGGGAGGAGTGCGTAGACAAAGGACATAACTCCATAATACAAACTAATGAAATTGCCGGAACTTTCTAATCTCATAGTCTGTAGTTTGGTATGTCGTGTTCAGTATGCACCATTTCAGACTACAAGATTAGGATGTGTCGGCAATTCAGATCGTCCTCTCGTCCTGTGCTCTGCATGTCTCAGTTCAGTGGTGCACAGTAGTGACGTCACCGCGCTCGGCTGCACTGAGATGTTGAGTGCAGGCACCAGTGGAGATTGATGAAGAATGGAGCAGAATACTCCGCTCCATCCTTCATCATTGCTGTGTGCGATGATGGGCGAGGGAGGCCCAGAGCCGCCGCTGGCACTGGGCCCCTCTGACTCACGGGCTCCATAGTGGCACCATGGTCTCCTCTCTCACTGAGAGGAGCTGACTGCTTCACTGCAGGACGGCTGCCGGGCACCTAAGCCTGCCGGGCCCGGTCACAGTCGCGATCTCTGTGACAGCGGTCGCTACACCCCTGATGGAAAACATATATACCAGGTTGGTGGACATATATACACCAGGAAGAGGCTCAGCATGGGAAGCATATATATCAGGATATGGGATATTAGTACAGGATGGGGACATTATTACATAACGGAGATGAGGGAAGCAACACGTATGTCCTTATAGAGTTTAGAACATTGCATGCATCTGACCAACATGCGTGGGTGGGGGTACCAGGTCTAAATTTAGTACAGGAACCCATGGGACTCTAGTTTACGCGTAACCTGCATATATTTATGGACCGATGAGTGAACCTGTTGTTAAAAATCGAACCTAACCTCTGATTAAAGCAGCACAAAAATGCCCAAAGCTGTTTTTATGTGATAGTATACTACATTTTCTACCACAGATAAGTTTTATACACCAGCTGTAATGTCTCTTAGAGTCTTTAAAAAATATTAATTGGGTCATAAATTCAACATATATTCACACTGCACATTAATGTGAATTTTAAGAGGATTTTAGACTATGCTTCTGGTGACCTCGTTACCTTTCTTCAGGTGTAACTGTTACCGGTGAGGGTTTCTCCGTCTATTTGTAACAGTTGGATACATTTTTAAATCTACGACTGTTTTTGAAATCACTGTGAAATCTGCGCTGTTGCTAGGCAGCTAAACCCTCGCTGGGCATTCCAGCAACTAGGAGAGAAATTCCACCGAGATCGCTCCTGGCCAGGTGCATCTAAATATGGGGTTTTCTAAACAAGTGCACTGTACTGGGTGATTGCTTTTTACATGTTTCTTCATGTCTGAACCTATCACGTATTCTGAATATATGAAATGCATACATCATCAGATGGTCACATATTTTAAGCGAAATGTGACGCCCTGACAAAATCAGGGTGTACCCCTCTTCTTGGTGCAGGAATCCCTCCTCTTTGGTCCTCCATCACAATCCCCATCCAGGTACAAACACCAGCCATCAAAACCTAGTCACCCCACTATTACAATAGGGGCACACCAGTGGGCGGGGCCAAGCGGATGGCAACCCCCACCTAGGGGTACTGAGGTGTGATGGGAGGGGCCAGTTTCAGTTGGTTGAATTTGGAGTCAGAGAGTGACGGTTGAAGAGAGTTGATAATTGGGAGTGGAGGAAAATGGTTGTCAGGAGTTGGAGCTCCTGGGCCACTGGAGGACTTGAAAGAGGACTAGGTAGCAGTCGGTAGACAGGGCCACAGGCGACGGAGAACCAGTCGCGGGAGACCTTAAGTAGACCGGGGCAGGGTTGCAGCCCGCCGGTATCAGCCGTGCACAGACAGGGTACCTGGATCCCAGGGCGAGGAGCAGCTTTCAGCACCTTACCAATTAACCAACCGGGGACAAGATTTCAAGTCTCGTCCCACAGGAGGCGCAGATAGAGCAAGACGGAAGCCCAACGAGGGGGATAGGGCTCCGCAATTGCCTGCTAAGATCCCATGGGTCAGTTCTCGTGGGCCACAGCTCCCAAAAGACAGTAACATCGGGAATGGACTTCCCAGTTTCACATGGAGTGGTTACAGTAAAAGACTTAAACACAAAGTGCAGGTGGAAGGGCTCCTGTTCTACAATACTGGGGTGTGGGACCTGAACACCCCCCCTCTGGAGGCCACCGCCTGCTGGTGATTTGGTTTACCATCTGGACTCTGTGGGAAGTTATTTCAGCAATTGTGAGTACACCAACACCATCCGGTCCAACCCTGCAGATTGCACTCCACCACACATCCCACCTTTACCGGGGTCCCGGGTCAACACCTCCCCTACCCGTGGGGGGATAACATCCAGCTGCCCCACTCCATCAAGCCCGGGCACCATCTCCAGCGGCAGCGGCGGTGCCACTAAAATTACCGCACACCATGGATAGCATCACTGACAAACCTTCCCTATACGCATTTAACCCCTTTTTCAATTATGGGCGACGGACGGGTACTCAGGCCCGGATCCGGCTCCCCCTCAAGCCACCGCAACGACCTCGGACCCGAGCGTCTTGAGCAGCCCCCCTGCGGTCTTTCTCCCGCTCGCAACAGAAACGTTAGGAGTTTTAAACAGAGGTGGTTGGGCTAAAAAGAAGCCACTGATCCCTAAGGCTGGCTTCACATAGCATTTTCTCCTATGGTCAATGGCTTCCAATTTGGGAGAATGCGACGACTGTGCTATCAACTATATTGATGCAGAAAGAGTCAGAGTACTACGTTTTGCTGGCCTCCTCCAATAACCAGTACTTACCCACACCTAACCTTCAATCCTCACAAGATCTCATTCTCTGCTCCCCTCTTATCTCCTCTTCCCACCATCGCATCCAAGATTTCTCCCGCGCCTCCCCCATACTCTGGAATGCTCTGCACCATCATATCAGACTCTCGCCTACCTTGACAAGCTTTAAAAGGAACCTGAAGACCCGCCTCTTCCGACAAGCCTACAACCTGCAGTAACTAGGGATGAGCGAATGTATTCACCACTATTCGATATCTGACGAATTACAGACTATTCACGTCATTCGGTATCCGACGAATAAAACAACATCCGCTTCGATACTTTCCTTTTAATTTCTGACTTCCTGGAGCAGAGAGAGAGAATGAGACCAGGCATGATTGTGGACGATTTCCAACCTTCTACAGGCTGTGCCCATACTGTTTCTTCATACGTTAGGTCCAACGTGAAATTATTCGGGTTTCCCATAGACTTACATTGCACGTCGAATATTCGCGAATAGTTTAATAGTGGCGACCTATTCGTTGGATATTTGCGAAGTCGGATATTTTGGTTTTCGATCATCCCTGGTAGTTGACCCTCAATCTGCTATAGCAGTCTGCTACCCCCACCTACTGTATCCTCACCCATCCCTTGTAGACTGTGAGCCCTCGCAGGCAGGGTCCTGTCACCTCCTATACCAGTCTGTGCCTTGTATTGTTTATGATTATTGTACTTGCCCCTACTATGTGTACCCCTTTTCACATGTAAATCACCATGGAATAAATGGTGCTATAATAATAAATAATAATAATACACTGCCAAACACGATGAAAGGTATCTACATTTGTTACGAGTGTCTCCGATCCTTAGGAGACTTGTGACAGCTCTGGGAGATGAGCTTCACATGAATTAGTTAGACTCTAGATTTTAAATGTATATGCTTTCTGTTGGTGCAGCAAGGGATAATGATACTTTCCTTGGTGGTAGTTCCTGGTTAGTTCATCTTAGCTGCTGCCAATTTGTGACCACTCTCCTTCCCTTTAAATAGTCCCATGATCCATCACCTAATGCCAGTAATAGATTAATTCTGTACTGACCATTTTGAAGGGAGGAAGTCTCTAGTAGATGCTGGAGTTTTGTTATTGTGGCGCCCTGACAAAATCAGGGTGTCACAGATGACTGTACCCTTCTTCCAGGTGCAGGATTCCCTCCTTCTTAGCCCTCCATCATAACCCCACATCCAGGTACATGACACCAGCCAGCAAAGCCTAGTCACCCCCCCATGACAATAGGGGAACACCAGTGGGCGGGGCCAAGCAGATGGTGACGCCCACCTGGGGGTTCTGAGGTGTTCTGGGAGGGAACAAGACAGTGAAGCTGAGGAGGAGAAGGAGAGAGGAGTGTGAAGTGACAGGGTAGTCAGGGGTTGGAGTTCCTGGACTATCGGACTACTGACTAGTTGGCAGTCAGCAGACAGGGCCACAGGCGACGGAGATCCAGTCGCGGGAGACCTTAAGTGGACCGAGGCAGGGTTGTAGCCCGCCGGTACCGACAGTGGGAATCCGGTCCGGAGGCCATGCACAATGGGGTACCTGGACCCTAGAGCAAGGACAGCTTCAAGCACCTTACTAATTGACCAGCTGGGGGCAAGATTTCAGGTCTTGTCCCACAGGAGGCCCAGATAGAGCGAGACGGAAGCCCAACGAGCGGAATAGGGCTCCACAAATGCCTACTAAGATCCCACGGGTCAGTTCTTGCGGGCCACAGCTCCCAACACACAGTATCACCGGGAGTGGACTTCCCCGTTTCATGCGGAGTAGCCACCAACAAGGACACAAACATTAAGTGCAGGAGGAAGTGACCCCTGTTTGCTGTACCAGGGTGTGGGACCCGAACACGCCCACTGGAGGTCACCGGTCACTGGCAATTTGGTTTACCATCTGGACTCTGTGTGAAGTTATTGAGGAACTGTGAGTACACCAATACCACCCGGTCCAACCTGCAAATTGCGCTCCGCAGCACCATCCCACCTGTATTCGGGCCCCGGGACAACACCTCCCCTACCCGTGGAGGAGATAACATTCAGCTGCCCCACTCCATCAGTCCCGGGCATAACCCCCAGCAGCAGCGGCGGTGTCATCAACAATCACCGCACACCACGGGTGGCGTCACTGACAAAACCTTCCCCATTTAACCTTCCCCATTTAATAACCCCCCCCCCCCCTTTTTCACTTGCAGGCGAAGGACGTGTGCTCAGGCCCGGGTCAGGCTTCCCCTCGACCCACCACCATGACCCCGGATCCGAGCGTCTCGAGCAACCCCCCTGCTGTTGTCTGTCCCCTGCCCGCAACACTATTGGAGCAGTGTCGTCTGCAGCACTGGGGTTTGGTTGCAGCAGTGAAGTTTTCTATATCCTTTTTGTCTATGTTCCCCTGCCTGTCTACCTTCCCCTGCATCAGACTATTGTAGAAGTGAAGTCTAGTGCACTTACTGGAAGTTGCACTAGCCAGAGTGAGTGTAGGGACAGATAGGGACTAGGCACGTGACGACGACGAGGTGAAGGAGTCATATAGGGTTGTTAGGGGAGCTCAGGGTTCAGACACAGATTAGTGTCAGGAGGTGTCTCAAACCCACCTCCCTCCCTATCGTCAGGGCCTTCCTGTTCCTTCCCATCCCTGTTATACCTCTGTGTTGAACCAGGCGCAGGACCTTCCCTTATCCGAGTGACAGCATAATTATAGTCCCTAACCCTGTCGGATCATAAACCTCAATCACTTCTTGCCACAGCTGGAACATAAACTCCGATGGACTGTTAGGGAAATCTCTATAAGGCCGGCGCCACACGGGGACTAATGCGATCCTCGTATGACACTCTGACACTCGGCTCGCGCTGGCAGTGTCGCGGGCGGAGGGGCCGCGCTCACTACGCTCGGGTCCGGGGCTGCTGCTGCTCGGTGGCTCGAGCGGTTGGCCGGACCCGGGGACTTGAGCAGCGCTCCTCGCCCACGAGTGAAAAGGGATGGTTTGTTTGGGGAGATAGTTCGTGACGCCACCCACGGGTCGTGGTGATAATGGGCACCACCGCTGCTGGTGACGGGGATCCCGGGAGCGATGGCAGGGAGCAGCTAGGATGTTGGTTCCCCCTCCGTGGGTAGGGGTTGGTGATCCCAGGGCCCGGTGGTGGTACGGGGAGGCAGGAAGGCCGGGGTGCAGGGTTGCGGGGCAGCGCGGCGCGGTGCCGGATGGCACTGTTGTACTCACTCAGGCACAGATTCACAGAGTCTCTGGTAAAGCAAACGGCTGGATGGACGGGTCCCGCAGCCAGCTGCAGTGTCTTTGCTCTCCCCGGACAGGTTGATGGTGGCTGTCTTTCCCTGCACCGTTGTAGAAAGTATTGACTCCGATGGTTTCCCACTGGTAGTCCGCTTCCCGGCGTGTATGTACCGAAGGAGCCCGTTTTGCCCGCAGGTGCTGGCCCTTGGATCTCTAGCCTATGGCGGTGGCTTTTTATCCTCACTGTGTGGACGGTTGCCTTCTTTCGGGTCTTGGGTGTGAGGGAACCCCTGGGGTCCCGGTCACTATCGGATTTGACCGTTTTCGGTGGCTCCTAGCCTGGTCGGGGTCTGATGGCCCTGCCTTTGTGCTTGGTTCAGATCTGCTCCCCGGCTCGGTACCGGCAGGCCACCGCCCGTCCCCGGTCCTACGGTTCCGCTGACCTGCACCAACTCCTGCAGATGGCCACCACCGTCTGCCAACCTTGCTGACAGTGCCTGGGCTCCTACCCAGACACCAACAGTTTCCCTCCTCTCTACTTCAACTCCAAACTGAACTTCCCGACTTTTTCCCACCTCCAGGCCTGTGAACTCCTCGGTGGGTGGGGGCCAACCGCCTGGCTCCACCCCACCTGGTGTGGACATCAAGTTTGGAGGGTGGCAGCAAGGATTTTGTTTGACTGTTGTTGCCCAACCAGGGGAGGGAGTGTGTGTGATGTTGTGTTTGTGACTACCTGGCTAGTCCAGGGTGTCACAGCAGCACAGCAGGAGCTGAGTGTCATGCGAGTGTCACTACAACTGAGGTCTGATCATGCGATCGGACCTCAGCTGAGGGGGATGGGCCAGCGCTGCGGAGGGGTGGGCCAGTGCTGAGGAGGGGTGGGCCAGCATGGAGGAGGAGAGGGAGGGATTTTTCTCCCTCTCTCCTCCATAGCAGCTATTGCCATTCTCGCCCTGCACTTGCGGTACACCGGTGTACTGCGAGTGCAGTGCGATATTTATCTCGCCCCATAGACCTGAATGGGTGCGAGAGAAAGAGTCTCGCATTACAATCGTAGCATGCTGCCATTGTTTTCTCGGTCCGATTGGGACTGAGAAAATAATCGCTCATGGGTGCTGACACACAGGCTAATATTGGTCCGAGTGGAATGCGATTTTCATGCCGTGTGTCTTAGGCCTTAGATATGGAGTCTTAATTCCTGCTGATCCTGTCTTTAGAGCAGCTCAGCACATCTGCCCCAATCTTTTACCAATTATAGTCTCAGCACCCAGACCCACACCAATAAAAACTAAAATTCTGAAATTGCAGTTTAAGCTAAGTTTGTATAAAGAACTATATGTTTGATGCTAGTATTTTTTGTAATTTAAATTAAAGAAAAAAAGGATATGTATAAATATAGTTGCAAATGTCATACTGGCCAATAGACCAGACATTAAAGGCTTAAAAATCCTGTTTACAGTTCCACGTTTTCAACTTTGCTGTGTAGATTGAGTAAGATGAGCAGTGTCATCTCATTATCATTATCAGGTAGACAAATTAATGGAGGCACTAATATAAAACAGAAAGGTTAGATATGACCACAGAATACCCCTACACACTTTAAACATGGATAAATCTCGTTATGTGTAATACTAATGGCCAGTGTAGAGGCAATGAGTGGGTGTTGGTGGACCCACTGGATCTCAAGAGGGACCGAGCTTACACTTTAGTGGGAGAGGCTTAACTAAGTGCTTACCATGAGGCAGACACCAGTTACCACTCCTAGGGCAGTGACCGTGACTGTGGCAGCTGACCCCCAGAACAGTAGACGGACTTCAGTATAGACACAGGGGCAGACTGGTACAGGTGGGATGACTGAAGCAAACAGGCAGGTGGGTGCAGTCAGGTATAGTGGGCACGGCAGGGACAGATAGGTATGGGAAGACAGGTACAGAGATAATGGGACAGGAGAGCGGGACCTGACAACTAGCTAGTAGACTGGTAGCTAAACTAACTAAGGACATTGCACAGGCACCACCCCTAATGGGAAGTTGCCTTAAATACAGAGTGTCTCAGCCATAGGCTGAGAGGCATTTCCTGGAAGTAGTGCAGCGGGCCTTTAAGAGGAGAGCCGGTATGCACATGCGTGGCCTACCAGGAGACCTGAGGTGCATGCACATGCCCTGGGAGGAGGAGAAAGAAGGACAGCAACCCGACCGGGGTGGTAAGTCAGCATCCCTGCAAGGACACCGGCACTAAAGTATGCAGCTCCCCTGTCACTCTCTGATATATATATATACAGTTAGGTCCAGAAATATTTGGACAGTGACACAAGTTTTGTTATTTTAGCTGTTTACAAAAACATGTTCAGAAATACAATTATATATATAGTATGGGCTGAAAGTGCACACTCCCAGCTGCAATATGAGAGTTTTCACATCCAAATCGGAGAAAGGGTTTAGGAATCATAGCTCTGTAATGCATAGCCTCCTCTTTTTCAAGGGACCAAAAGTAATTGGACAAGGGACTCTAAGGGCTGCAATTAACTCTGAAGGCGTCTCCCTCGTTAACCTGTAATCAATGAAGTAGTTAAAAGGTCTGGGGTTGATTACAGGTGTGTGGTTTTGCATTTGGAAGCTGTTGCTGTGACCAGACAACATGCGTTCTAAGGAACTCTCAATTGAGGTGAAGCAGAACATCCTGAGGCTGAAAAAAAAGAAAAAATCCATCAGAGAGATAGCAGACATGCTTGGAGTAGCAAAATCAACAGTCGGGTACATTCTGAGAAGAAAGGAATTGACTGGTGAGCTTGGGAACTCAAAAAGGCCTGGGCGTCCACGGATGACAACAGTGGTGGATGATCGCCGCATACTTTCTTTGGTGAAGAAGAACCCGTTCACAACATCAACTGAAGTCCAGAACACTCTCAGTGAAGTAGGTGTATCTGTCTCTAAGGGCGGCTTTGCACGTTGCGACATCGCACGTGCGATGTCGATGGGGTCAAATCGAAAGTGATGCACATCCGGCGTCGCAGTCGATATCGCAACATGTAAAACCTTTTTGATACGATGAATGAGCGCAAGAGCGTCGTTATCGTATCATCGCTGCAGCCTCCGACATTTCCATAATGCTGGTGCAGCGACAGGTGCGATGTTGTTCCTCGCTCCTGCGGCAGCACACATCGCTGTGTGTGAAGCCGCAAGAGCGAGGATCATCACCTACCTGCCTCCCGGCTGCAATGAGAAGGACGGAGGTGGGCGGGATGTTTACATCCTGCTCATCTCCGCCCCTCCGCTTCAATTGGCCGCCTGCCGTGTGACGTCGCTGTGACGCCACACGACCCGCCCCCTTAGGAAGGAGGCGGGTCGCCGGCCAGAGGGACGTCGCACGGCAGGTATGTGCGTGTGAAGCTGCCGTAGCGATAATAATCGCTACGACAGCTTTCACTAGATATCGCACGTGCGACGGGGGCGGGACTATCGCTGCAGCATCGGTAACACATTGTTACCGATGTCGCAGCGTGCAAAGCCCGCCTAAGTCAACAGTAAAGAGAAGACTCCATGAAAGTAAATACAAAGGGTTCACATCTAGATGCAAACCATTCATCAATTCCAAAAATAGACAGGCCAGAGTTAAATTTGCTTAAAAACACCTCATGAAGCCAGCTCAGTTCTGGAAAAGTATTCTATGGACAGATGAGACAAAGATCAACCTGTACCAGAATGATGGGAAGAAAAAAGTTTGGAGAAGAAAGGGAACGGCACATGATCCAAGGCACACCACATCCTCTGTAAAACATGGTGGAGGCAACATGATGGCATGGGCATGCATGGCTTTCAATGGCACTGGGTCACTTGTGTTTATTGATGACATAACAGCAGACAAGAGTAGCCGGATGAATTCTGAAGTGTACCGGGATATACTTTCAGCCCAGATTCAGCCAAATGCCGCAAAGTTGATCGGACGGCGCTTCATAGTACAGATGGACAATGACCCCAAGCATACAGCCAAAGATACCCAGGAGTTCATGAGTGCAAAAAAGTGAAACATTCTGCAATGGCCAAGTCAATCACCAGATCTTAACCCAATTGAGCATGCATTTCACTTGCTCAAATCAAGACTTAAGACGGAAAGACCCACAAACAAGCAAGACCTGAAGGCTGCGGCTGTAAAGGCCTGGTAAAGCATTAAGAAGGAGGAAACCCAGCGTTTGGTGATGTCCATGGGTTCCAGACTTAAGGCAGTGATTGCCTCCAAAGGATTCACAACAAAATATTGAAAATAAAAATATTTTGTTTGGGTTTGGTTTATTTGTCCAATTACTTTTGACCTCCTAAAATGTGGAGTGTTTGTAAAGAAATGTGTACAATTCCTACAATTTCTATCAGATATTTTTGTTCAAACCTTCAAATTAAACGTTACAATCTGCACTTGAATTCTGTTGTAGAGATTTCATTTCAAATCCAATGTGGTGGCATGCAGAGCCCAACTCGCCAAAATTGTGTCACTGTCCAAATATTTCTGGACCTAACTGTATATATATATACTGACTTACTGTACATCTCTATACTTTTAACAAATATTTGCAATATTCTATAATAAAGAATTTTTCACATTTATTTTTTGTTTCCCAGTTTATTTTAGGGATTAATTCCCACCAGATGATATACAGTCTCCATCGCATTGAACTTTTGGTCCTTTTCCCATCTGTTATAATCAAGCACAGGATGTTATGAATCATTACATAATTTTTAATAATTGTGCATTAGGAAAAAAAAGCTGATAACAGATGGAGATGGGCCAAATGATGTGTATATCATGCTTAGTAATGTGTAAAGTAATTTTCTTCTTAAATATATGTGCTTTCAATTAGCTATTTATTAGCTACCTATAATATTTCACACATGTTGCTGTTTTGTTAAAGTTTTTCCATAATTTATTGCTAAAACTGCACAACATTTGACACGAGAAATATCGCAAACTAAAACATTTCCAGTAGAACTTTTGCAAATTCCATAGTGGTTAATATGTCTGTGGATTTTACTGCAGAAAACATTACTCATTTATTAGTGATCCACGCGTTTCAGGCATCTCCGCAGTATGGTATACAAATGATGGCGAGAAGACACCAGAAACCAGAGTTACTACAAAATGTTGTGACTTTTAGCATTTTTCAAACCGGTTTCGTTTTGCTCCAGAACAAGGTTGGACAGAGGCGAAACAAGGCGTGTTGATGAGCATGGTGAGCGATGGCGTGCCTTACATCACAATTCTTACTCCAGTTTATGGTTGGTGTAAGATTTGAAAGAAGGGGCATGCCACTTTTAAATTGTGTCCTCAGGGAGGAAGTTGACGAACTTTGGTGCCACCTATTGGAAGTAGCAATCCAAAAATTGACCCTTTAAGGAACCTTGTCATATGACTTAGGATTTATGCCAGATCAGAATCTCAATTTGTAGACATGGTGTTTTGGGGTGGTTGCCCCTTATCAGTGCAAAGTATGAGATCTGATCTGGGTATATGAGAGGCTAAGACATGGTCTAAGGGGAGAGCTTTTCTCTTTGCAGAGACTGACACACCAATCTGACATACCAGTAGTGAGGAGACTTTAAGCTGCAATGCTCCTTGACATTTTTATGATATATCTGCCTTTAAAACGCCCCTTCATCAAGACTTGTGTTTACAATGCTGGTGTTGAAAAATTGGGGGCCTAAGTTCTTAAACAGTATAAGAATGACAAAAATACGCAGCATCAAAAACTCATCTAAAACTTATGGTGAGCATGAAGGATTCTGCAGATGCCAGGCGGCGAGGGCTCCGCACTCCTTCGTAAGAGAGGACCATTGCGTGTGACACTTACTGTACTCTTCAGGGCAGCTTCCACCACCCCACAGCTGGTTACCTCTGTATATGTAGTAGATAAACACAGGACACTGGAGAACTCTTTGCAAAATAACTGCAAATGGCTTATTGTATCTTCCACCTTCAAGACAGACATAGCAACACTTTTACGGTTCTGCTGCTGCTTTATTTCCTAGGTACTACTGCTTGGCCTATCCCGATATCTGTGACCTAGTCCTCTAGGAGCAGGGCATTTGCCTCCGTTTATCCACTATTCTTCATTCTGTGGCTACTTGCAGTCCTCTCACTACTTCTGATGGCTTCTAATCACTCGACTTCCTTAGGCCCGTCCCAAGGTTCTCTCTCTGGACGTCTATCTAGTCCCTAGACCCTTCTAAGTGCGGCCCAAAGTGAGCCGTAGGCTCCGGACCCTTAAGGGGGCTTTACACGCTACGATATCGTTAATGTTTTGTTATCGGGGTCATGTTGTTAGTGATGCATATCCGGCGTCATTAACGATATCGCAGCGTGTGACACTGACCAGCGACCTTAAGCGACCTCAAAAATGGTGAAAATCGTTCACCATGGAGAGGTTGTCCCAAACTCAAAAATCGGTAAGGGTTGTTTATCCAGGTGGTTCATCGCTCATGCGGCAGCACACATCGCTGTGTGTGACACCGCAGGAGCGAGGAACGTCTCCTTACCTGCCGCCGGCCACAATGCGGAAGGAAGGAGGTGGGCGGGATGTTACGTCCTGCTCTTCTCCGCCCCTCCGCTTTGATTGGCCGGCCGCTTAGTGACGTTGCGGTGACGTCGCTGTGATGCCGAACGTCCCTCCCCCTTGACGGAGGGATTGTTCGGCAGTCACAGCGACGCCGCCGACCAGGTAAGTATGTGTGACGCTGCCGTAGCGATAATGTTCGCTACGGCAGCGATCACAAACAATCGCATGTGCAACGGGGGCGGGTACTTACACGCTCGCTATCGCTACAAATTGCTAGCGATATCGCTACTGGGTAAAGCCCCCTTTAGAGTATACCTCCAGATTCTCCGACAGACCCAAGTTACAAAGTGGCTTCTAGTCACTCAACTTCCTTAGGCCTGTCCTGAGGTTCTCTCTCTCTCTGGATGTCCGTCTAGTTCCTTGACCCTTCTAAGCTCGTCTCGAGGTGAGCCGTAGGCTCCGAACCTTTGGAGGATACCTCCAGGTTCCCCAATGAACTCAAGTTACAAGGTCACATCTTTACTCCAGGAACCTTTCTGCAAAACTCCTCTCCCTGTTTATCACTAGTTCCACTCCCTAGTGAGCTGAACCGGACATTATCTGTTTCTATTGCTAACAAAATCGATCTACATAACATCCCTAGGCTTTACATTCCCTACTATAAATGACATTCTAAACCTTAACCTCACACTACATCCTACTTAACATTTTCCACTCTGCTATATCTGACTAATACACATGGTTAACACATTTACAGCATATAAGACATTACACTTTACATAACCATAAACTTTACATTGTAGGGACTCGACCATCTCTACACGCACAGAGCCTTAATCCTTTTTTTACAAAAGATGTTTTGTTTCTCATTTTCAAAATTGAACCTTTCAAAACAGATCCTTTTTTCCAGAAAATATTAGGTTCTGGCTGTTAAAGTCTTAAACCAGTGATGTCATATAAATGAGCACAGGGCATGATATTATAAAAGAGCACAAAGTCCATAGAATCCACTGTTGTTGTATTGTGTAGACGCGAGGCCTGATGTATTAGTATGTGCACAACTTTCATGTGTAGACACTGAATGATGTGAACTTGCATCTAAGTGCATTTTATTATAAAATAACAATCTAACGACGTGAATTGGCCCCTGTTGTACCATAGAGTTTAGCGAAACACTAGGACTCAGTGTGTCACCATCACAAAAGCGTTAATTATGCCAATAATAACCCACTGCACAACGCTCTGCCTATTATTATACAAATGGAACAATCAATAATACTTATTTCATACTCCAAAAAAAATAAAAAACCCACCCCAAGTACCCAACGATGATTACAATAACTCCGTCAGGTTTCTGCTCGCTCACAGTGAAGAATTCACGAAGTAGATAAATCTGGCAGCTGAAACGGTTGACTTTGTATAAGTAGTGAGGACAGCTGGCACGCACACCTTCACTGCGGGATGAGACGGTGCCGAGCGCCTGCCAATGTGAAGATGCAGAAGAAAGTCTGCAGACAAAGTGTTTTGGGTTTTTTTCCCCGCAAAATCTGTTTTTGTACGTTTTTGGATTTCCATGTAAAATGTTAACAGTAAGGCGGGCTTTACACGTTGCGACATCGCTACTGATATATCGTCGGGGTCACGTCATTAGTGACGCACATCCGGCGCCAGTAGCGACATCGCAATGTGTAAATCCTAGGTGCGACGATGAACGAGCGCAGAAGCGTAAAAAATCGCTGATCTGTGTCACGTCATTCATTTCCATAATGTCGCTCCTGCTTCAGGTACGATGTTGTTTGTCGTTCCAGAGGCAGCACACATCACTGTGTGTGAAACAGCAGGAGCTACGAACATCTCCTTACCTGCGTCCACCGGCAATGCGGAAGGGAGAAGGTGGGCGGGATTTTATGTCCCGCTCATCTCCGCCCCTCCGCTTCTATTGGCCGGCCGTTTAGTGACGTCGCGGTGACGTCGCAGTGACGCCGAACGCACCTCCCCCTTGAAGGAGGGATTGTTCGGCGGTCACAGCGACGTCGCCGACCAGGTAAGTGCGTGTGAAGCTGCCATAGCGATAATGTTCGCTACGGCAGCAAGCACCAGATATCGCATGTACGATGAGGGCGGGTGCTATCGCGCTCGACATCGCTAGCAATTGCTAGCAATGTCGCACCATATAAAACCCGCCTTAACGTACCGTCACAGTAAGCAACATCGCTAGCAACATCACTGCTGAGGCACAACCTGCTAGCGATGTTGCTTAGTGTGACATCCAGCAACAACCTGGCCCCTGCTGTGAGGTCATTGGTTGTTGCTGAATGTACTGGGCCATTTTTTAGTTGTTGCTCTCCCGCTGTGAAGCACAGATCGCTGTGTGTGACAGCGACAGAGCAACAACTAAATGTGCAGGCAGCAGGAGCCGGCTTCTGCGGACGCTGGTAACCACGGTAAACACCGGGTAACCAAGAAGCCCTTACCTTGGTTACCCGATATTTACCTTCGTTACCAGCGTCCGCCGCTCTCACTGTCAGTGCCGGCTCCCTGCTCTCTGCACACGTAGCCGGAGTACACATCAGGTAATGTCTACAGGCTCGATGGGATATGGAAAAAGACACAGGTTTGAAAATGTAAGGTTGATAATGTTCCGATACAGTCTGAGAGTGCATTTGATCTCAGCAGACTCGGGCTTTCAGTTATATAGGCGCTACTGCCAGAGTTTGTCTATGCATTGTGAGCGGTGGCTGCAACTTCCCCAACTGATAGCCGACTCTGTATGGATGCAGTGCTGAACCGGCTGTCAGTCAGTGTCAGGATGCAGTTACTACCGCCGCTCAGTATGTATTGAGCTGTGACTGAAACTGCGCCAGCTGCTCTTCTATGACTGAAAGCCTGAGGACTGCGCCAGCTGCTCTTCTATGACTGAAAGCCTGAGGACTGCGCCAGCTGCTCTCCTATGACTGAAAGCCTGAGGAATTAACCTCATTTCTTCCCGGCAGGGCAGGACGGAGACAGAACACTACTAACCTGCAGACTTACTGCTTAATAGTATTTTTATGCATAACAGGTTTCACCTACTCACCTTCGGGGTGCTGCAGTTTGGTGGGCATTGTTGGTCTCGATCCAGCACCTCCTATCTTGTTGTGATCGCCGTCCTCCTTCCCTGCTTTGTGTGGATGTCACATCCTACGTCATCCACACAGAGGCCTTCATTGTGCTCCTGCACACACATACTTATCTCTGCCCAGCTGGGGGCAGGTCAAAGTATTGTAGTGCACATGCGCAGGCAGTCTTAGATCTGTCCCAGCACCTGCGCATTACAGTATTTTTCAGGGCAGAGAGAAGTGCACGTGTGCAGGAGGACAATTGAGAACACTGTGTGGATGACATATGTCATGTCATCCACATGGAGCAGGGAAGAAGGATGGCGATCGCAAGAAGAGAGGAGGTGCCGGGTCAAGACCAGTGCCGGCCCATTGGATTGTACCGGATCTCCCCGCAGGTGAGTAAGTGGCAGGTTCCCTTTAAGGAGACGCTTTCCATACCATATCGGTGTGTGTCCAACTCCAGATGTTCCAAAAGATTAAAAATGATCACAGCACACCGGAACAGGCGTAATTCCTACATTGAGATGTGGCCATGAATGGTCCTACAACTTTCTACTACATGAAGGAACCGCAGTAGTATGCAACCCTCACCCCCACAAAGCAAATAAGCTAAAATGATTCTATAAAATTATTACTTTCACTAATATTTTTTTTTATTTTATGACTGTATACTTTATTATTATATCAGGATCAGGGAATTACTATTTCTGCTTAGCTCTTATGGTTTCACAGACTTATATCACAAGCCGATCTCTTCTAGCAGGAAGACGTTTTTTGCAGAAAACATAAAACTAGTGGTTGTCAATTATCCGATATCAGATTTGTTCTTTCACATTTTTGGACTAAGCCTGGAAATCGATACAAATCAATTCCCTGACAATGAAGGTGCTGGCTTCTAGAACGACCACGTGGTGCATTATTGGTGAATTTGCAGACAGTGAGGGATATGTTCGGCCTCTCATAGTCATTATGTAAGCTTGAATATTATTTGCTTCCTTCAGAATGTATTATATTGACATATGGAGGCCTGAGAGGGGTGATAGTTTCTTTTTTCCTAATATATGAGGCATTTACTACTAGGGCAACACATTTTAAGCCTAATCCGACCACCATTTGTAGGGTTCCAGCAGTCAGTGCTGTCTTCAGATCTTGTGACCCGGCCAATGCCACTACCTTTGACAGACCTTGACCTCCCTCTAAAATATGTCACTTGATTTGGAAGATCAAACCAGAGAACAGTTCCAATCCCAATGGCTCAGTAACAGTTTCAGTCCAATTCTACACAATTTAGAGGACCATCTCTTTAGAGACCGCACAGGCACTCACTGTGGTTGCAATAAAACTTGAATATTATAACAAGAATTTGCAGACGGTGAACACTTGCCACATTGTAAATGGTAATTCTTTCACATAACTTTCACGCAAGAGAAGGAGATATGTTTCAAGGGATTGTGCCAACACTTTACGAGTCCATACAATCTGGGGCCACCATAGGAGAGTAAAGATGGCCATACACAGTAGATGGCTGTTGGACAGATGGCTCAAGCTATTCGTTAGGTCAACAACCATTTTGGCCAACTCTATCACATAGATCGGAGGAGAGCAGGAACCGGGGCTCCTAGACTAGCCCTCAGACTAGAGGAGCCTTGGCTATCCCTTATCTCAGAGTTACCTCTGATGGTGAGGACATCTGGGCAACCAGCCTCACCTTGCTCCTGACCAGTCCTAATTTAATACCCCCTCTCTTCCTACCCAAGGGGAGGATGGAACAGGATCGTGTTAACACCAAGAGTGATAGACAAAATGGGGAAACCAAAACTCTATCACACACCATGCACACACAGAGTTATCAGACAACAAATGATAAGAAGGAAAACAAAGAGCAAAGAGGAATTAACCAGACAATAGGAGAAATTCCATAGTACATGAAGCAACACGCAGTATCCAGTTACTAAAACACAACAGCACACGGACCAGTTTAGCAAAAAGCTATAGTCGGCATTGGAAGACAAATTCCTCCATCTTAAAAAGGCAAGGAGTAAGTGTGATAGGCCTCCCACAAAACATGTGATCCAAAAGGTAACCAGCAGGCTAACAGAAATTAACTTCTGCTAGTCCGATCACTAATGAGCATACAGATGGTCAATGCCCGAGCCTGCCTGTGCAACTTAGAAGAACCAGAGAAAGCATAGTGAGTAGTGTCAGAGTCTGTAGTCTGAACAACATCTGATACCGCCACGACACGCAGCGAGTTTAGAGCCAAACACCATGTGACAGACTCTCTATGCTGAGCTCTCCTCTGTTCTCTATGATAAGGCCACCAACAGCTTATCTCTAGGAGAATTAAGCGATTGTCAGTCCAAAATAACTCATGCCAAAATGAACTCTCCACTGACCATCAGTTGGCTGGAATATGATTATAATCACTACAGTGTCTACCAAATCTGTCGATATCGGCAGATTCAGCTGACATTCGTCTAATGTGTATGGTTGCCTTCACTTGCCACCCACTCTATGGCCAAGTTACAAAGTCCAGGATTCTTTTTAATAACCTTTTGCCAATTCTCAAAGGCATGTATCCAGAAGGAGGATTCATATGCACAACATTGGCAGTTTATGGATCTTCCACAGTCACATGCACTCCGGGGCCATCCTGTCACACACGGAGTAGGATATGTCTGTGTACACAGCTTGATAGCTGTGATCAGACCTACGGATGTCTGGTCGCACTATAAAAACACCATGTACAAAGGGGGAACACTGGGGATACGTTAACAATGGGGGGCCCAGGCGCTAGGGAGGGGGAAGATAGGACACCTCCTGCACTTACCTGCAGCTGTACCCTGCATTCCCAAGCCAGCCCTATACAGGTTCTTTCATCCTGTTGCCAAGCAGGATACCTTGAACTCTAGCAGGTCCTGTGATTAACCCTTGCTAGTGAGCTGGCTGATGGGGAACACTAGTTCTACTGCTGCTCTAATACAACATGAAGGTAAGAAGATAAACACAGGGAAAAGGATACCAACAAAAACTCCAAAGCTGCAGGCAGAATCCGAGGCAGCCGACGTATGGGCTCAGGTCAGAATCCCAGCAGCTCCTTCCACCTAGGCAGCCAGGACAGAATTGATTCTATCAACAGCAAAGGTTGATGGGTATTGCCACTATTTGAAAGTGGTGATCGGGGCAACAGAGCGGCTGCATGGACTGCTAGAAAGCTGCTGGCAACAAAACTGACATTAACCCTTAATACACCAAAGGAAAGGAAAACACAGTTAATCTCCATAGTCTCACAAGGCTAAGTGAAACTCAGGGCCCAAACCTGTCACAAATCTTCTAATATTGGAAGACGTCTGTGACACATTCTCTGCCTCTCCAATTTCTGCTCCCCAGTTCCATGAATGAAAAAATCTAAAAGAGCAAATTATTTCAGAAGGTTTCAGGCAGGTGTGAAGAGGACAAGGCAGGCAGTGGTAGTCGTGTGTGCAGGGGATAACAGGTCGCAGCGCAGCCGCTCGGTAATCCCTTGCCTCCCAGTCGCCACCCCAGTGCAAGGATGTTTTTGCCACAGTCCATTCATTCTCTGAGTCAATAAAGCAGACACTGGTGTAGGTCCTTTAAACAGCTAATCTTTACTGAACTTCAAAACAGGGACATTTTCCATTCGCATAACACAGGCATTGCTTCTGGTACCAATGCGGTTCCTTCCAGACTTCACTCTCATATATAATTTCACGACTGACCACTTTCCTGGCACCTGGGCTCCATAGGACACCACTCGGCCCCTCATTCCACCATCTGATGTCACGCTACACGAACTGATTCAAATAGTCCTTAAGCCTATCCGTCCCACCCACATTGATTAGCTTGCACTTTGGAAGGGCTATGTGCCACGGCACTTCTCCATTCGTGCTTTAGCCAGGACCTACCCTTCTCTGTTCAGGGCCCACTGACCTTTGGTCTTGCAGAGGATTTCTTTAGGTATTAAATCGAGGAAAGAACGAACACCTCCCCGACCGACTGGATTGAACCCTGCTTCTGGAGACGTAGTTCCACAGTCCTCTCAAGGGCAGGACCCTACATGTCCGGGATCAAAGGGATGACCCTTAGGATCTTGAATTATAACAACGATATGGCCTCTTATCTCTATCTCCTTCTGATGACTCTCCCTACCCTCCTTCTGCATCCTGTCCTATTTATACTCTGACCCCCTCCTTTCTCTTAACCCTTTTTCTGCTTAATCAGGTGCAGGACTGACGCCACTTGGTGGCCATTTTACCAAAAACAACATACATCAGATTATATTACAATAAACCTTCTGGGTGCCGGCTACTCAAAAGGGGGGTGGAGTAGTCTTGACCCCCCCTACACAGGTGGTGGACAGCGAAAAGATTTATTGACCCTTTTGAGAATCTTGGAGGCCTCCTTATATTTCAGGAGTCTCCTGGATACCAGATCTATCAACTTTCTGAAACACATAACCCCATGATCAGACTAAACCTGGTGTGTATTAATCTGTAACCAATGCACCTAGGTCTCAATAGGAGCTGTATACACAAAACTAAAGCACATGTTTTATAAAACGTACTTCACTTTTCCTATTAGATGAACTTGAGAAATAAAAAATAGCTACAAAATTATCCATACCCTTTAAAATTACCATTGATTTCTCCCATAAGGTCTAAAAAATACAACAAATGCACTCCAAATTTTTTATTTTTTTTAAATGTAATTATTTTTTCTTGGATTTTATCCCATCAGGATTTATAGAAGTTCCAATGTTGGACAGAAATATATTTTTTTAATTGGATACGGTATCACGGGAATCAAAAGATTTCGAAATGTGTGCAACCGGGGAGCGGTCTACCCAGCCGTCTCGTGCTCGGACCGCGCTCTGTAAAATAAATTTATGAAACATATTAAATATTGTATTTGCTTTCCTGATTAAACCAGCGGCAGCAATGATTTTTGCAGCCTAGAAAATAGTCATCATCTCAGCGTAGATATAAAATTCATTGAGGACAGACTGTGGCACTAACCTGTCTCCATAGAGTATTTTGTCTTGGTTTGTTCACTGGTTTAATGATTCATTGGGTTCTAAGTAGCACATTATGAGTCAGTGACACCATGACAGGATACAGATATTTGCTTTTAATGAGGCCAAGTAATTTATTGAGCGGGCACAATCAGCTCTGTTATCTTTGACAAAATGTGGGGAGATGGCTCTGCAAGGAGATGATTTGACATTGGAAATGAAATGGAGAATTTTGCTAGAGCGAGAAGTCGGAGACACACGTGAAATGGATCAGAGACTTCTTCTATAATTTATTAGATGTGAGACCGAAAACAAGTATGTAAGTTGTATCGGTTATCTTCTATGACTCGAGATCTTGCAAATGCTTTAATTAATTAATCAGTTAATTAATTATTATTTTATACAATATATCTACAGTGTAAATTACATACATTTCACAGTCCATGTGGACTGATTTAGTGTAAATAATTACATTTTTCAATTTTCAAAAATTTGCAAAAATTCTCTTTTTTTTTCATGGTCAGCAATTACATTGGACATCCTCGAACCAATGGAGGTGTCAAGGCAACTTGGCCTACCCTTTAGAGATGCATGGTCAGTTGTCAGGTCCCTTGTGCCGCTGCTGCAGTATTGCTGTGCTGCTGTATTGCTTACACCAGTTTGCATTCTAGTATCTGTTGTACCTGTTGTTGCAACTATCCGTACCAGCTGTATTAGCTGTACCCGCTGCTGCACGTATCTGTACCAGGTGTATCTGCCATACTCGCCGCTGAACCATTCTGTACCAGCTGTATCTGCCATACCTGCTGCTGCACCATTCCATACCAACTGTATCTACTGAACCCACTGATGCTCCATTCCATACCAGCTGTATCTGCTGTATCCACTGCTGCACCATTCCATACCAGCTGTAACTGCTGTATCCACTGCTGCATCATTCCGTACAAGCTGCATCTGCCGTACCTGCTGCTGCACCATTCCGTACCAGCTGTGTCGGCCGTACCCGCTGCTGCACCTATCCATACCAGCAGTATCTGTCTAACCTGCTGCTGGAGCTATCCATAACAGCAGTATCTGCCGTACCCAATGCTGCACCTATCCATACCAGCTCTATCTATCATACCCGCTACTGCACCTATTCGTATCAGCTCTATCTGCCCTACCTGCTGCTGCACCTACCCGTACCAGCTGTATCTGCCATCGCTGCTGCACCTATCCATACCAGCTGTATCTGCCATACCCACTGCTGCACCCATCCATATCACCTGTATCTGCCATACCCGCTACTGCACCTATCCATACCAGCTGTATCTGCCATACCTGCTACTGCACCTATCCATACCAGCTGTATCTGCCATACCCGCTGCTGCACCTATCTTTACTAGCTGCATATGGCGTACCCGCTGCTGTACCTATCTGTACCAGCTGTATCTGCCATACCCGCTGCTGTACCTATCTGTACCAGCTGTATCTGCCATACCTGCTGCTGCACCATTCCATACCAACTGTATCTACTGAACCCACTGATGCTCCATTCCATACCAGCTGTATCTGTGGCGCCCCTGACCTGGTCAGGCACCACTGAGTACTGCACCCATGCTGGGAACAGTACAATACAGGTAATCCAGAAGGCTGACCGAGGTGTGACTACACAGGCGCATAGTGATCAGGTCTCACACATGTACCTTTGAGAGAACCCCTGGGGATCCCAGGAGGGGGCAAAGCCTTCACCTCCACTGGAATAGTGGAGGGGGCCAAAAGCCTCCATCTCCAATCAAGGGGTGTGGTAAGAGAGCCTGGTTGCTAGGTGGCGTAGGCAGGCACAAGAGGGAGAAGGAGGAGAACAGTCTGAAGCAGAGTGGGGAGGAGTGAGGAGCATGGAAGAGGAGCTCTGACAGGAGCAGCAGTGCAGGTCCCTCAAGTGAGCCGGTTCAGTGTGCAGTTCAGGGGAGAGCAGGAGCAGACCCCTGGGGCTGTTGCAGTCTGACAGCGTCCGCGCAGTGGCTACCGACGGGGGAGAACGGTCACCTAGTGGTGCTACCCGAAATCCATCTTCAGCTAAAGAGAGAGCAACGGAGTGGGAAGTAAGGAGACTGCTAGGGAGAACCAGGCCCAAACGGGCGGCAGATCCCGGTGCGGGGATAGATCCAACTTTCCTTGCTAAACCTGCCGGTGTGGGGCCCTCAAAGCCCACGCCACAACACCACAAAAGCCGCAGCCACGTAGCCACAGTTAGGGCCCATAGTTCACAGGAGGCAAGCAGCCGGAGTGTCCTGGTCCAGGCGACAAGCAAACGGCAACTGAAGGGGAGAGAGGCTTCAGCAACTTCCCTGGGTGACCCCCATAGGGACTAAAAGTCGGGGTTACCCCAAACCACCAAGGGCTAAGGAAGGCGAGTCGGTAGTCACCCTCATCAGCCAGCCTGAAGGATACCTGGTTCCAGCCTGGTTCATCCCAGCTACGCCCGGGTTACTCACTCTGCCACCTTCTGTGAGTAAAACCCCTGAAAGACATTTCGCTTGTGTGGAGTTATTCTGCGCCTTGTGGTTCTACACACCTACACAGGGCCCTGGGGCTTGCCTCACTCTCAGGAGGCTATTACAACCGACTGCACCCACCATCAGCCCCAGGCATCCCTTAATCTGCAGTGGCGGTCCCCACTGACCGCAATTCTGAGAGTGGCGTCACGACAAATAGAAGATTTCCTACCGGTGGCAGGATCCAGCTGCGTGGAGTCCCCGAAGGTAATGCACCGACACAGCGTTTGCGGGGCTTCACATCTGGCGTCACGAACAGGATAAGGACTAGACCTGTTCAGACAGGTGACCATGTGCCTGGGCGGTCCGCTTGAAAAATTGGAAGCGCCGCCATATTGCCACCATGAAAAGCGCGCTGAAAAACAACAGCAGCCCGCGCTGGAAGAAGTTACCGCCCACGAAGAGGTGTGGCTACCCAGAGATCCCCTGCAGAGTTCTGACCTCGCAAGTGATGAGAGCGGAGGCGTTCAGAGACGTTGGGACAGAAAGGAAGCCAGAAGCCTGCTGTGGAAGGAAATGGAGTCTGAACACAGAGACCCAGAGCCAGGCTCCGCTGCCTGGTGGTGTCGGGAGCTTGCCGAGTTCTGCGATCAACTGGAAGCCAGGATCGGAAGGCAGATCAGAGACGGACGTATGGAGTTCCTGGGGATGACCGCGGCGGTTCAGGCCTACGAGTGGAGGGCCACGCGACGAGTGCCAGACCGAGCGGCGACGACTCAGACCCCGATGATGCTACCGATGGGTGAGTCCAGTGTTGCCCCTGCCAGCACGAGTGCCCCGACCCCTGCTGCCACGCCCGCAGTCCCTGAAGAGGCACCCGGCGCGGCGACGCTGAGCCAGGCCGCAGCCACGCCAGGTGCAGCCCGCCAAGCCCAGGCCGCCGCAGCGATGCCCTGCTCGGCCCACCAAGACCCGGTCCCTGCAGTAACGCCCAGTCCGGCCCGCAAAGAACCGGCTGCCACCGCGACCCTTATCCGCGCCGCAGGTGTGACGCTGACCCAGGCCGCCGCCATGCTAGGCCCGGCCCGCCGAGACCCCACCGCAGCAGCAACGCTCGTCCGCGCCGCAAGTGAGGTGCTGAACCAGGCCGCAGCCACGTCCGGTGCGGCCCGCCAAGCCCAGATCGCTGCAGCGACGCCCAGCCCAGCCTGCACAGATCCCATCGCAGTTGCGACGCCAATCCAGGCCGCGACAGTGACGCCGATCCAGGCCGCCGCAGCGATGCCCTGCCCGGCCCGCCAAGAACCGGCCACAGTAGCAATGCCCGCTAAGACGCCAGCTGCAACAGCGACGCTGATCCAGGCCGCCGCCATGCCAGGCGCGGCCCGCCAAGACCAGGCCGCCGCCACGCCAGGCGCGGCCCACCAAGACAAGATTGTATCACCATTTACCCCGGCCTGCAAGGCCAGAGCAGACACCGCTCCCCAGTCCAAGGAAGTCCCTGCTAGGAAGCCCACGCTGGGGGAGGACCCTGAATACTGGAAGCTGAAGGCTGACCTAGAGGCTCAATTCCCACAAGAGTTGGTGGACCAGTATCTGCTTCCTCCGCACACCCCCAAGAGGATTCCGGCAACCCCTGCAGCAACCACGCCAAAGAGTCCTCCGCCTGGGCCTGCTGAAGAACGCCCATCCCCAGCACTGCCACAACAGGAGTGCTCAGTAGAACTAAGGGGGAGAGGAGGCCAGGAGGCTGAAGAGCTGACCCCGGAGCCACCAGCAGTGGATCCATGCCCAGAGCCGGAGATGCTGCCATATTCCCGCTGGGATGAAGAAGACCCGATACCGTCTGCTGAGGAAGATCTGCCCAAAAGCCTCACCTGGGAGTTTGTAAGCTGTACTCTGCAGAATCCAGCCCGCAAGACACGGCGCCGCAACAGAACACAGTCTTCCCCTGCACCACAGTCTCCAGAGCAGAAAGATGAAGTCACGGCCAGAGACTTGAAGGAGAAACGGTTCCTGAGAAGGTCCAACGCCCAGGTCAGAGGACCCCTTTGTCGAGGAGTAGTAGAAGATTTCAGCCTAAAATCAGGATACGGCTTCATAGTAGCACCTGGTATGAAAGAAGGCATCTTTGTCAACAGAAGAGACGTTAGAGCTCATTTGCCCAGAGGACATCCTGGAAGGAACCTAAGGATGGGAGATTCAGTGCAATTTACAATGCATCAAGGAGAAAGAGGCTGGTATGCACTCGATGTGACACCATGTCCTAAAGAAAAAGCAACAGACACAGAAGAAGAAAGGAAAGACAGAGATAGAGAAAGAACAGATAAAGAACCCACTGATGAGACTACCACGGACGATGAAAGAGATCGAGAAACCAACAGGTGCCGCAGCCCTACAGGCCCAAGCCCTGGTATGGAGGAGTAGAGGAAAGTAAAGAAAGTACAACAAGTTACTGTTTTGACCAGTTGAAGTTTTTTTTTTGCAACGTTTACAAGTTTAAGTATGTGCCCACATAAACTAATGTGAGAAATGAACCTTAAGGCTATGAACTGGCTATAGCCACAAACTCTCGCAGTGTACATAGTTACCCCAGAGGTACCACCACCAGAGCCAGCCTGTTTAGGGGCTTGGCTCGCCTGCAACCAGGGAGCACGTCCGTTTATGGGGCCTTGGCTCACCTGCAACCAGAGAGCATGCCTGTTTATGGGGCCTGGCTCTCCACCACAAAGAGGGTACCTGGTCAGCACCAACTGTGGAGGCCGCCTCTACATCCTGCCAGAAGAGGCTGAAGGCGCGGATCCACCAGGTCAGGTATACCCTGAAACCACCAGACCACGAAAGCCGCCTCTACATCCTGCCAGAAGTGGCTGAAGGCGCGGCCAACGGGAGAGGCAGATTGGAGGAAAGGTCTGGGGAAGTGGATGGCCCAGACCTGGTTACCAAAAGGACCGGTGACCTGCCTCCTGAGAGGGTTTTGGGTGGGTTAACGGACTTGTGGGTGGAGGGTGGTGATGTATGGTACCTGGTGGTTTTAAAAATGTTTTACATGTTTTACTGTTTTATGCATTTTAAAATGTTGTCTTGCAGCCCGAGGACGTGCTGGTGATAACTAAGGGGGAATGTGGCGCCCCTGACCTGGTCAGGCACCACTGAGTACTGCACCCATGCTGGGAACAGTACAATACAGGTAATCCAGAAGGCTGACCGAGGTGTGACTACACAGGCGCATAGTGATCAGGTCTCACACATGTACCTTTGAGAGGACCCCTGGGGATCCCAGGAGGGGGCAAAGCCTTCACCTCCACTGGAATAGTGGAGGGGGCCAAAAGCCTCCATCTCCAATCAAGGGGTGTGGTAAGAGAGCCTGGTTGCTAGGTGGCGTAGGCAGGCACAAGAGGGAGAAGGAGGAGAACAGTCTGAAGCAGAGTGGGGAGGAGTGAGGAGCATGGAAGAGGAGCTCTGACAGGAGCAGCAGTGCAGGTCCCTCAAGTGAGCCGGTTCAGTGTGCAGTTCAGGGGAGAGCAGGAGCAGACCCCTGGGGCTGTTGCAGTCTGACAGCGTCCGCGCAGTGGCTACCGACGGGGGAGAACGGTCACCTAGTGGTGCTACCCGAAATCCATCTTCAGCTAAAGAGAGAGCAACGGAGTGGGAAGTAAGGAGACTGCTAGGGAGAACCAGGCCCAAACGGGCGGCAGATCCCGGTGCGGGGATAGATCCAACTTTCCTTGCTAAACCTGCCGGTGTGGGGCCCTCAAAGCCCACGCCACAACACCACAAAAGCCGCAGCCACATAGCCACAGTTAGGGCCCATAGTTCACAGGAGGCAAGCAGCCGGAGTGTCCTGGTCCAGGCGACAAGCAAACGGCAACTGAAGGGGAGAGAGGCTTCAGCAACTTCCCTGGGTGACCCCCATAGGGACTAAAAGTCGGGGTTACCCCAAACCACCAAGGGCTAAGGAAGGCGAGTCGGTAGTCACCCTCATCAGCCAGCCTGAAGGATACCTGGTTCCAGCCTGGTTCATCCCAGCTACGCCCGGGTTACTCACTCTGCCACCTTCTGTGAGTAAAACCCCTGAAAGACATTTCGCTTGTGTGGAGTTATTCTGCGCCTTGTGGTTCTACACACCTACACAGGGCCCTGGGGCTTGCCTCACTCTCAGGAGGCTATTACAACCGACTGCACCCACCATCAGCCCCAGGCATCCCTTAATCTGCAGTGGCGGTCCCCACTGACCGCAATTCTGAGAGTGGCGTCACGACAAATAGAAGATTTCCTACCGGTGACAGGATCCAGCTGCGTGGAGTCCCCGAAGGTAATGCACCGACACAGCGTTTGCGGGGCTTCACATATCTGCTGTATCCACTGCTGCACCATTCCATACCAGCTGTAACTGCTGTATCCACTGCTGCATCATTCCGTACAAGCTGCATCTGCCGTACCTGCTGCTGCACCATTCCGTACCAGCTGTGTCGGCCGTACCCGCTGCTGCACCTTTCCATACCAGCAGTATCTGTCTAACCTGCTGCTGGAGCTATCCATAACAGCAGTATCTGCCGTACCCAATGCTGCACTTATCCATACCAGCTCTATCTATCATACCCGCTACTGCACCTATTCGTATCAGCTCTATCTGCCCTACCTGCTGCTGCACCTACCCGTACCAGCTGTATCTGCCATCGCTGCTGCACCTATCCATACCAGCTGTATCTGCCATACCCACTGCTGCACCCATCCATATCACCTGTATCTGCCATACCCGCTACTGCACCTATCCATACCAGCTGTATCTGCCATACCCGCTACTGCACCTATCCATACCAGCTGTATCTGCCATACCTGCTACTGCACCTATCCATACCAGCTGTATCTGCCATACCCACTGCTGCTGCACCTATCTTTACTAGCTGCATATGGCGTACCCGCTGCTGTACCTATCTGTACCAGCTGTATCTGCCATACCCGCTGCTGTACCTATCTGTACCAGCTGTATCTGCCATACCTGCTGCTGCACCTATCCCTACCAGCTGTTTCTGCCATACCCGCTGTTGCACCTATCTGTACTAGTTGTATATGTTGTACCCGCTGCTGCACCTATCTGTACCAGCGTTATCTACCATACCCGCTGCTGCACCTATCCATAGCGGATGTTCTTCCCGCATCATCTGTCCCGCCTGCACCTACCTTGTTTGCTACCGGCAGCCCAGTCCATCCTCTTTCTTTTTATTTATCTATATCAGATTTCTGAAATCTACCAAGTACTCTTTCTCCTATGCCAACCGATGGAGAGAAATGGCCTCCTCTTCATTCCTGAGCATGAAGAATTTGGACCTCATTCTTGAGCAAGATGAGGTTTCAGGGATAAGACACCCATGTGGATATGACATAAATGAAATATTAATATCTTTTTAAGGTTTCTCAAATCTTTGTCACAACAGCAACTCCCAAAGCTCATACCGTTCTCCTATATCCGTATATACTGTATATACAGACCATGACATCCAGTTCGACTGGTGAATTCTTCTGGAGCGCTCATAACTACTGTAAAGTGAAGAAAATCTGCGGTCCTGATAAGGAGCGTATTGTAAATGAAGTCTGTACATGTGCCAGAACTGTCAGTCTCCGCGTATTGCTGACTCATACACCCGCTATATATCACTGACAGAAAGCCTTACTAGAAACTCCACATAATCCTTTAAATCTCTCTCGAGGGCCGGTATCGAGGCCATGATTCATATTCATTTTTTTTGCATTTATTATATATTTTTACATTTACAGTTTTGTGCATAGTAATGTCATGATGGAAGATGTGGTTGAAACAGGACCAGCCTTCGAGGGTTTGTGACCTATGCAGCTAAACAGGGGGCATCATCATGTCACTACTGGAAGGGGGTCTTTATGGGCACTGGTAGCTTTTCACGTCAGTCTCACAACTATTTTCCTAGTTTATCGACTGGGCATTTTTTTTTTAGCTATTATGTGATTCTGCTTTATCAGAACCATTTAGTACACCATATGGGGTCACATAATAAAAAGTACTGGCTGACCACCAACCTTCCAAAGACATAGCCTAGGTAACTATTTAGCATTGGGGGTTTTAGAGTCCGATGGGCCTTGGTGCAAAATTTGGATGTGCCTCCCACTTCCTGCATGTTGGTCAGATTTGGCCCATCCCAGTAAATATGTCCCCCCATACTGGTATATATGTCCCCTTGGAATATATGTCCCCTATCTTGGTAATTATGTCACCCATCTTCACCTTCTTCATGGTACATCCTAAGCCTTTTCATGGTAATTATCTCCCCCACTCTGATAAATATGTCCCCCATTTTGGACCACTTCCTGTTAAATATGTCCTCAATCCTGATATATATGTTTCCCATCCTAGGCCTCATTTTGGTATATATGTCCTTCATCCTGGTATATATGTCCCCCATCCTGGGCCCCATTCTGGTATATATACCCCCATCCTGGAATATATATCCACCCATCCTGGTATATATGTCCCCCATCCTAGGCTTCATCTTGGTATATATGTCCTTCATTCTAGAATATATGTTTTCCATCCTAGTCCTCATCTTGGTATATATGTCCTTCATCCTGGTATATATGTCCCCCATCCTGGGCCCCATTCTGGAATATATATCCACCCATCCTCGTATATATTTCCCCCATCCTAGGCCTTATCTTTTTATATTTGCCCCCCATCCTGGTATATATGTCCCTTATCCTGGTATATATGTTCCCATCCTAGGCCCCATTCTAAATTATATGTCCCCCATCCTGGTACTGTATATATGTCCTTATCCTTGGTCCCTTCCTGGTATGTATAGTACCAGTTCTGTCTCTAATGCATAACCTCCCTCAAAAAACATTCTACTCACCTTTCCCAACACCCATGTTGCGTGACGTCCTCCTATGTAGCCAGTAGAATGTCCTGCAGCTGACTTTGGTGCCCCTGCTAAGGCGAATCTTGACATCATTGCTATGCGCCTCCAGTCACGGGCACGCCGATGTCAGCAGAATTTATCGCAGTGCAGGGACCCGACGGGTCTCTGCACAACAATGCATTTCAGATGGATGTGCTGAAGTAGGCATCGGAGTCAATAGGTTCCCTCAACACCTGGGCCGGTCTGATATCATTAAGCCCCTGTGAATGGGGTAGATAGACAGACAGACAAACAGACAATAATGCCAAAACGTTCAGTAATCATACAGTCTTTCTGAGATGCAAATTCACAGTGAGTACACCAGTCTCATCAGGTATACAAGATCTAATTGATAATATGTGCAGGTTATATTGTGAAATCTGGACTCAGATCTGCTATAATATTCCAAAATTCTTTAGAAAAAAATGTTCCAGTTGGATGTGATGCTAAATGCAGGAATGGTATGTAAACTAGGGACTAATAACTGTTAAAGTTCCTGCCAGCTGCAGATGGACAAAAACGTAGTGTGCCAAACATCTCTGATCATCATAACAAACCAGAATGTCTTGATGTGGAAGAAATAAGCATCGTGATGAGACATTTATACTTCTTTCTATTCTTTCAGAACTGAGTTCCATATGATCAAGTTTACTATTACATCATTGATATCTGTGTGGCCCAGAAAGCCCACAAGTCAACAAATACCGGACAGACATGAAAGCTCGTCAGCCAAGAAGAAATGTTATTTGATTGCTTAATCAGTGGTGGTTTAGTGTTGATCTGAATCTGTGCTGAGTCTGTAGCAGAAACAGGTTTTCTTAAAGAGGACCTATCATCTACTAAAAAAAAAATAGTCACATATTTTTTTAAAATCCCCGAGCTTCCTTGATTCTGACACTTTTTTCCGTTTTGTGCTGCTGCGCTCCATTGTAGAGATATTAACATTTGTTACTTTTGCATCTCGTTATGTGAAATCTCTGCTTTGCAGACCAACTGGGCATTGCTTCAGAGACTACTCTGGGGGCGTTCGAGCCAACCCTTCCATTACAGATGCTGTCAATCATAGCTTGACAGTGTCTGAGACTGCCAGATCTGCTACTGAGCTCGTATTAGAAGCATCCGGAAGGGAAGCAAGAAAGTGCACGCATCCAGAGAAGACTGAAGAAACGCCCAGTTGCACTACAAGCAGAGATTTTACATAGTGCGCTCCAGAAGAAATACGGTCAATAATAGATCAACAGTATCTGAGACTGCTTTATCTGCTACTGAGCTGGTATTGGAAGCTTCTGGAAGGGAAGAGAGATAGTGCACACATCCAGAGAAGACTAAAGAAATGCCCGGTTGCACTACAAGCAGAGATTTCACATAGTGCGCTCCAGAAGAAATACTGTTAATTATAGATCGACAATGTCTGAGACTGCTAGATCTGCTACTGAGCCGATATTGGAAGCTTCTGGAAGGGAAGCGTGAAAGTGCATGCCCGCAGAGAAGACTGAAGAATGCCCGGTTGCACTACTAGCAGAGATTTCACATAGTGCGCTCCAGAAGAAATACTGTCAATTATAGATCGACAGTGTTTGAGACTGCTAGATCTGCTACTGAGCTGGTATTGGGAGCGTCTGGAAGGGTGACAGCACATGCACCCAGAGAAGACTGAAGAAACGCCCAGTTGCACTACAAGCAGAGATTTCACAGTGCGCTCCAGAAGAAACAAATTTGAATATCTCTGCAATGGAGCAACACAGCGCAAAACAGAAAAAAGTGGCAGAATCAGGGAACATCAGGGATTTTTACAAGCTATTTGTTGTGCAAAATTATATAATTATTTTTAATCAGCTAATAGGGTATTTACACTAACTAATACAATTTTACAGTTTAATTCTACATAAAATTGCAAATTACTTTGCATTACTTTCTTTTTATTCTTTTACATACGTAGCTCCTTTCAAAATGATTTGGGTTTAGCTCCTATTGGCAGGGGCGGTTTTAGACAAAGGGGGGCTCTGGGCAAAATATTAAAGTTTAGGCTTTTTGTTGAGCACCCTTTCCTTCCTTTTACCTTATAATTGAATAATATAACTGTCCAGTCTGTTGCCCTGCAAAATCAAAACATACACACTGATGATATTTATTGGAAATTATGTTATTATGCTGGATGCACATTGTTAGTGTAACACTCAGGGCCGGTGTAGAGGCAGCGAGAGAGATTAGTGGACCCACTGGACCACAAGGGAGCCCCGGGCTTACCCCTTAATGGGAGGGACTTAACTAAGTGCCCTTCGGGAGGCAGACACCAGATACCACTCCCAGGGTAGTGACTCGGACTTTGGCAGCTGACCCCCAGGACAGGAGACTGACTCAGGTATACACGAGTACAGGCGGGATGACTGAGGCAGGCTGGACGGACAGGTATGAACAGGAAATGGTGGACATAGTACAGATAGACAGGTATGGGAAGGCAGGTACTGGAGATAGACAGTAATCACAGGACAGGAGCTCAGGACTTGACAATTAGCTAGGTAGCAGACTGGAAAACTGACTAACTAGGGGAATTGTGCAGGCACCTCCCCTAATAGGAGGGTGCCTTAAATACACAGTGCTGAGGCTGAGAGGCATTTCCGGGAAATAGCACGCCAGCCCTTCAAGAGGAAGACCGGTGTGCATGCACGTGTCTTAGGTGCACTCCCTGGAAACTTGTGCGGAATATACATAGCCCGAAAGGGGGAAGGAGGCAGCAGCACACATGGATGGCCAGGCAGCTTCTGAGGAGGATGGGACCTGGCCGGGGCGGTGAGTTAGTCGGCGTCACTGCAAGAACGCCGACACTACAGTTAGGTCCATCTTGGTCCATCAGCATACTATTTCTAAGGCTGCAGATACTAATTTTGAAAATAGAAGGGAAAAAAAGTATTGACTGGAAAATTAGGGGATTTCACATTCCAGTTAAAAACAAAACTAACTTTAACCCCTTGTGAAATTTTGGCTGCTAGCAACAGATTTCCTTTCGGTCAGACAGAACGGAGTAGAAAATGTAGACAGTCAACTTAGTGTTAGCCATAATTTTTTATAGGCCTTCGATCCTTTCACTCTTCGCCTCAGACAGAACACATGCATTCCTAATTCTCTCAGTACAGATGGTCCTCCTTGCAACTGTTGTCATGTTCTCGGAGAAGTATTACTTGATCCCTTAGCTCTGTGTTTCATTTCAGAGAGCTCCTTGGAGGGCAGCCAGTTCCCTAAATCAGTATCATAGCCGTACTTCTGAATGAAGCTGCGAAGCGCAGCAGATGTACTGTGTGGCTGAAAGTGTTAGGAAACAAGTGAATATTTGTAACAACACACAAGACTTCTGACTAAACAGAATGACTACATCCTTAGTCACTACAACCCCTCAGCGATTGCATCTTCCAGAAAAGAACTCGAGACGGGGAAACTGATTGTACCGGGTCACTTCTATTATTTGGCAAAATCACAAAGTCAGAGCCTTGTCTTTGGTTACTCTGTTCTGTTCCACTGTATTTTTCTTCTTTGGTCTGACAGCGAGGACCACTGGGAGACTTGTGCATTGCAAATCAAGATGGAGCCCATCCAATGTCTGCCCTCGATTAGTCATCCTGACAAAAGCAAAACAGCAGACCGATGCCAAAACCTCCTTTTCCAAGGCAAAATGAGGAAATTACAATCGAAGGAGTGGTTTGGTCAAAAATAGAAGGTGGAACTGTGGAAGGAATGGAAATTTCAACGCCTTAAACTTGGAACCAGGAACTAGCTTTCATTCCATACAATTCTGGAGCATCAAAAGTTCAGAAAATGTAAAATTATAGACAGGTCAATTATAGAGGGGTAATGTGATGCTAGTCACTACTTATGAGTAGTATAGACGGAAGGGTAGTCAGACAAGCCGGGGTCAGGTAACAGGAGGACACGGCAGGACACAGGGAGTAAACAGAAGCGCAGTCAAGTCACAGGCCGAGGGTCAGAATTCCAGGAGAGAACGTATAGATTGAGGGAGCAGAAAGAGATGTGGTCAGGGAGCAGTCCAAGGTCCAAAGCTAGGAGGTAATGACAAAAACAGGGAGTGGGTAGAGACGTGATCAGATAATGGTCCAAGGTCAAGTAACTCAGATCAGAACAAGCACAAACACAAGTCAAGAGCACAACTGCAGAACCAGAGAGTACAAGTGGTGAGGTTCTGGGGGAGCATGCCCAGTAAAGACACAGATCACTTACCAGGAAGGTGGAACACCTGAGTAAGCACCTCCCAGAACATGCATGGAATCCTGTGCTGTCAAACAACCTGTCAGCTAGAGCTCAGGGAAACACAGCATAGTATCTGCAAAATGCTCTGCACAGAAGAATAATTTCACTGCTAGCTATGTAGTGCAGCAGAGCATCACTTCAGTGCAAGATGCTCCACATAGAGGAATCATGACTGGTAACTTAAAGCTCGTGGGTCCCAATAAAACATTTCTAACAGGGCCCGACCATTAATCTAATGCTGGTGTCTTCTTTTGTGGCCTTAGTGTTTTCTTATGAGGGACTTTTGACCTCCTCCCAGATACCAGGACCCAGTTGCAGCTGTTACCTCTGCACTACACCCCAGCAGTAAAATATATCATTGCATATTGGGAAAAAGAAAGTTACTCCAGGAATGATTGCATGTTTAAAGAATGTCTCCATGTAATAACATTGTCTTTATTGTAAGAATATTATATGTGTCACAATATGATTGCGGGATAGCAAGGGACAGTGGGCTCCTATAATGTCCCTGACGCTAGGGGACCCTAGACTATCCCTAACCTCCGGATTACACCTGATGGTGGAGATTCCTGAGTTCTGTACCTTACTATTTTCTTGGCCGAACTAAACTGTCCCCACCCCCAAGTCAAGAGTGTGATGGCAACACAGATAAAGACAGACAGGGAAACCCCAAAACTCAGACACACTGCAAACTCACAGGAATAAACAGTAAGAAACTAAGGAGAAAAGCAAAAGAAGAAAGGCAGCAACAAAAGGACAACAAGAGTTAACACCACAACAGCTCACAGCAATGAAGTACTACAACCACCAGTAAGTTTAGATCACAACACCTCACCAGACCTGTATAGAGAAGCTTTAGCTGACATTAAAGAAAGTTCCCAGCTAGCATATATAAGAGGGGAGCAAATGTGACTGGCTCCCCCACAATATGTGGTCAAAGAAGACTAACAAGCAGCTCAGCAGAGATTATCTGCCTATGAACTACAAGTCTGTGGTTTGACACTCCAGTTTCCCTGTACTGGTCACAGACATCAGAAAAGTTAGTAGGCAGAATTCCCAAATTTTTAGTCTCCACAGATCCTGAAGCCATCATGACAGTCGACGATGTTTGCAAAAACCTCTTGTGACAATTTGTTTGAGTATTGATTTAACTTGGTTGATTACTGTCACTCATAGCTGCCATTACAGAGCCTTTAGTGGTGCCTTTAGTTGTAGCCACTCAAGATATTAATGACAAATCTACCTTGTTATGAAGAGATAAAAGAAGTGCCTCCCCAATATGAAAATCGCAGGAGGTGTCTTTCCCTCAAGACCCTGCAATAAGAGCCAGAGCTGCTTACAAAAAATGGCTCCAACCAAGACTGAAGTTTAAGGGGGTTTATGGGTAACAAGTGTAGTGCCCCTGAGCCACTCAGGGCACTACTAGGTACCGCATCCCCACAAGGATGCAGGGCCTATCCTCTGGTACCTGGAACACCAGTGCCAGTAACACCAACACACACCTAAATTCCCAGTTGCCACTCACACCAGGGCTCAAAGGGTTAGTCAGATAAGGGGAGGGCCACCCAGTGGGCAGAGCCAGCCCAGGGACTAGACCACCTGGTGAGAGGGGGCAAGCCAGTCTGTTAGAGTCGTGGGAGAGAGAGCACAATGTGAGGTGCAGGAGAGAGTGTGCCTGGAGCTGGGTCTGTGTAACGGTGACCCGGGGGCACAGGAGTCAGGTTGCCAGCATAATGGCACCTAAGGACCTCTGGGCTGGAGTCAAGACCCCCGGGACGGTTCGAGGGAGCACCACTGGAACTTGGGCACGCACAGGGCACAGGGCCCTTGGTCAGGCGACAGGTTAATACGGCCTGGCAAATTTCTGCACGGTGAGGGTCTTCCACAAGCCTCACTGACCTACAGATCCAGGGGCATCAGAAGTAACTCTTATTTCCCATGTAAATACTCCCTCTATAAAAAGCACCCAGTAAACGGCACCGGGCAACGGCCACCACAGTGACATCCCCAATTGTATATACTGCCCGGGACCGAGAAGGAGAGGAAACCAGGTGATCCAGCTCTACTGGGGCAAAGTCCGGCATGCACAGATACACTCTGACAGTGCAAGGGTCCAATAAAAAAGAAGAAAAAATATCCAGCTTCCGGAATAATAGTAAAACTGGTGCAATTTTATTTAGGCTTGACAAAGAACGCAGGCAGCGTTCGAAACGCGTAGCCTTATGCCACATATGGGCTCCCTATTTTTGTCATTGTGTCATTTTTCACGTCCTAAATAAAATTGCAGCAGTTTTACTATTATTCCGGAAGCTGGATATTTTTTCTTCTTTTCCGGGACCGAGAACCCTATTCACTGGGAGTCACACAAGCGCAATCGACCCTGATGCCTGTGTTATAGTGGTGTACTGCAGGGGTGGTGTAATGTCAGCGATACTGTCTGCATCAGAAAAACAACACTGTAGCGGAAGCTGATAGATACAATACTTATACATGAAATTAATAACAGTCTAAACCTGACTGTGTGTCGTGTAGCTCCCGAGTTTCGAATTCAGTCTTTCAAAATCCGGTGACGCAAAATCTGCAAGCATGGTTTGCACAGCTTATGGATGTGGTGGCAACCCTTCTTAATGGGCTTTCAACAGTGGTGTTGTGCTACTCATATCAATCAGTCTCATTCTTTACTCCTCGGCCTACGCCATAGGCTTGGCAAGCTTATGCTTCTTTTTGGACTTTACCTTGTTCTTAAACAACCAATGTATTGTGTTTGTCCATAAATCTTGGACTTCATGTGCCCCTTTGTATGATGAGTGTCAACATCTATAGCATGGAAAACCCAACACTTCTCAAAGAAGTTGTGCACAAAATATGAGCATACCTCCTTTTGGCACGAACCCAACGTTGTTATGGTGTCTACATCTTAACGCCTATGCATCCACATGCTGCAATCAAGGTTTTCAAGAATGATCCCTGTTAAAACAACAGGTCCTAAATGTCACAATACACTTGGACACTTTCCCAAATGTTCCTCAAAGAATCTGAGGAACTGATTGTCTCTCATAAGAATGCATCAGTGATATACATTGAACATCGGAAGTAGGAGTCCTGGTATAGAGTTTGTATAGGAACTAAAGTGGTCAAGGTTATGCCAAACTTACAATTGATCAGCTTGTGTTTAACTTGAAAGGTTGTCTTCTCCGGCATCGTCAAAGGGAACAGGCTTTGAGGGAATCAATTTGTTCTTGTTGTATGAAGGCTTTATTGTTCTACATAAAGTGTAAATATAATACCACTTCTCCTGACAGTGTATAAATTATCTACTTTACATGGAAAAAATATGTTTTTATAAAGTCTTTCGTCAGGCATTTACGTTTGCAGTGGTTTGTAGAGGAACCAGGGGGATACTTGTTTTTGGCCAGCAGAGAATCATAATGAAACATTACTGTCCCCCGCTTGTCTCTCACTTGGCTGCCTCTTGTCTTAAAATGCATAGGAGTACTGCCGCCGTGATTGATGTCTGCCAAGTCTCGCACAAACTCAAAAATCCTGGCAGTTTCAGAGACTTGGCTTCATCGTTAGGTCTCCGATGGGTTTAGAAGTTACTCGGAGTGACTGCTGCGGTACAGAGCAATTAGCAAACTAAATCCATAAAATGAAAAAACAAAAGACCCTACGACAACACGACAGGCATCCATACGAGTAAGCAGCGTGACGGATACCAAGGTGTCCACTTGCTGAAAGGCTGTAGTGTAGCAGCATGGATCTAATCACTGTTTATCACACATTGCTCCATGGGCTGGATTACTAAATGCTGCCGCTCCACCAACAAATGATGGGTGGAAAATGTAAACCCTGTTGTTTGTGATGCAAAACAAAATGTTCGCTGCGACTCCTGGAACACAGCTGCTGAAACTGGATAGTAATAAAAACGCAGAACAAATTAAAAAGTAGGTCCCTCGCTGATTAATAGCTTGTGTAAACAATCTTTTGGTCTTTGGAGTCCTAACAAGGCCCACGTGCACAGGAGTGAGGCGCTGGCCTGGAGGCCAACTAGGTGGTGCCAATAAACTAAGACAGAAGACACCAAATATATGCTTACTGTCACGGCCAGGGATAAAAGGTATACGGCTATATAGTACAATGCAAAGAAATTTGGGAAAGGAATGCTCTATAGCTAGGGTAAGGGGGAAGTGGTGACCCCTGACAACAACCTGCAGCTCACTCTCACTGCCTCACCAACCCTATACAGGTTCCGCACCTGTCGCCGAGCAGGAATACCTCACCCTAGGCAACCCTGATCTGGACCTTAAGTAAGTATGGCAGATATAAGCGCTTGTCAACACGACTAACGCTAAGAGAGACAAAAGGAAACATTACAGGGGAAATACAAATGCTACCACCTGAGCCCAGGTAGATAGCAAAAGTCAAACACCTATCTTAGCAGCAGCTACCATAGAAGTCTCTGGAACAACAAGAGGTAATGACCACAGACAGGAGCAACTATAAACTGCACCCAGACCACCCCAGGGTGAGGTTTATAAAGGAAGTCAGAGGCAGCAACTGAGAGGAAAAACCGATAGTTTCCAAGGATCATAGTGTCCACTGCTGCAGAAACAGGGAACTGTCAGATAACAACACAAGCTACCAATCTTTGGGATTTTTTAACACTTGCTGCCATTGGATTGTCAGCTGGCTGTGACACCTCTGTGACAGGCCGGGACACATCTGTGACACCTACTTGCAGGGTTCCAATGGAGAGTCATTAGGACCTTTGGCACCAATGCCCAATTTGTAACAGCTATGACCAAACTCAAGGCACTGTTAGTAAGGGTGTCTTCTTGTGTGGCAGTGTTTTGGGCTCCCGTAGGCTGCTATGTCCAGAACTGCTACCAACGCACCCCACCATAGCTATGGTTCCCAGCAGAGATGTGCAAATCGATCCCTAACTACTGTCAGATTCTGGAAAATCTGAAATTTTTGGCATACTTGTCCCACCTTACCATTGAGACAAATCTCTAGCCCCAGAGCTGGAAAGGAAGCACCAGAAGAACTGATGATTGGCTAAAGGACCAGGGAGCCATGGCATTGACGGCTCCAGCATAACACATGTGAGGGCCTAGCTAGGACAAGTGAGTTTAATATATTTAATTATTTTAACCCATTCCCACGCCTCTGTTTATAGTTTTCTGGGTCTCATAATGAAAGTTTAAAGCATAAAAAAGGTATTTTGATGCAATTGGGGCACTTTCAATTTTGACCAATTTTATTCGGATATAAGTGAATCTGCCTGAAAAAATATTCAAGAACTTTGCTCATTTCTACTTCCCATTCTCTTTTTTGTAGGTGATTTTAAAGGGGCTGTTTAGTTTACAAAACCAATTTTCATATGCCCTTTAAGGTAAGTTAATAAAGTTGAGTGCTGCATTCTGGATTCTCTTTCGCTGACCTGGAAGATCTGATACAAAGTGTATTTCTATCCCTGGAGAAGGTTGCTCTGCTACTTTTATATTGATGACCTGTCCTATCAGTATTAGCTCAATGGGGGTCCAATATCCAGCACTGCACCAATCAACTGTTCCCGATGCCGGACACATGCTTGCAGTTGCGGAGCTGAACTGTACAGCGCCGTCAACTGTGTAGTGGTCATTGCTGTGTACTGCACCTCTGCTCCCATTCAGATGAACTCGAGTGCATCTGCAGTACCTGACCACGGCCACTACACAGTTGATGGAACTATACTGTTCAGCTCCACAAATCCTAACATCTGGCTCGTGAACAAATGATTGCGGGGTGTCATGTGTCTATTTTCTAACTCCCACCAATTCGATATTTATGACCTATCCTTAGGATTTGTTATCTGTATAAAAGTAGTGGAGCAACCCTTTAATTTTCAAGGGCAGTGTGCAGTGCTTAGTTTCTAATGTGGTTGCACTGCACACGTTCTGACCTTACTGTCAAGGGACCCTTATAGTGCAAAGCGGAGGTGCACTTTAATGCATTTATTGTATACTTTGCCTTTGCCTACTTCCTTGTATTGCTGACCTTCATTTTCAGACACCAGCTAGTGTGAACCTACTTATTATGTTATGTCCCGTTGGTCTTTGATTCAACTTTTACTTATCTCAATTTTTCCGGATATTCCAAAATTGCAGTTTTGAGATTATAGTATCATCATTTTCCTGGATATGACTCTTAACCACCAAAATATTTCACAACTATATTAGTATAATGCTGAGATGTCATTGATTATCTTTGGTTTCCAGTAATTGCTTAGGGTCAGCAAAGAGGGAAACTCAGAATGACTTCAACATTAATCATCTTACAATGTAGGAGCATATATTATGGATCAAAATTAGTGTTTATGTGCGAGGAGGAAAAGAATGATCTTTGCACCACTCTGAAGCTGTGTCATGATGACTATGGGATAGTAGGGAACTGGGGCTCCTAAGTTATCCCTCAAGCTAGGGGCCCTATGATAACGCTAAGCTCAGGGATACTCCTGATGGTGGAGATGCCGGAGCCTCCTTCCTGTCCCTGCTCCTTACCAGTACATATCTGGTCCCCTCTCCCCCAGGGAGGGACGGGACAGGAGAGTAACAAAACCCACAGATAAAAAAGACAAAGGAAAATCCAATCTTTGTCAATCAGCACACACAGACACAGGACAAGACAATAAGAGATTTAGAAGGAAAACAGTAGGATGAAGGAAGCTACAAAACAACTGGGGTAAATTCCACAACTGCACCAAGCAAATAAGCACAACATTCCCAAGACAGTCCTGGACACCATATCTCACAGACCAACAAAGAAAACTATAGCTGGCATGGGTGGAAGGATTCAACTAGCATAAATAGGAGGAGAGCAGATGTTATAGACCTCCCCACAACATGTGATCAAAGGAGCAAGCAAATCAGCAGAGATTAACTCTTGCTAGCCTGCCTATGAATCAGCACACCGCAGGTCGATGCCAGAGTCTGCCTGTGTTGATCGAACACACCAGAGAAACCATTGGGCAGTGTCAAAATCTGCAATCTGAACAGAGGCCAACGCCACCATGATGACAGTTTGTGCCAAATTCAGTGTGAGACTATGATGACCCTAAATCTTACTACCTCCTTAAGAGTCCACTCACAGGATCATATATATTGAATGAGTGCTATTCCATGTTATAGCATGGGGCAGTGCCAATCAGTGTTTTTTTCTCATGCCGATTCATGTTGTGATTTGCAGCACAAATCGGATGGCCGTATCCACTGAAGTCTATGGGTGGGTGGAAATCATTGGACTGCACTCGGATGACATCAGAGTGCAGTCTGATATCCGCAGACTCACGGAATGAAGAAGATGGAGAAATTTTGATCTCCATCTTCTGACAGTGTGCTATGATTCTCTCATGCGAGGGAATCAGATCACACTCAGCTGACACTCAGATCAGAGTATGATCGGAGTGTCATTACTAGTGATGAGCGAGTACTAAAAAGCTCGGGTGCTCGAAGCTCGGGCCGAGCCTCCCAAGATACTCGTGTACTCGGCCCGAGCAACGAGCCCAATGTTATCCTATGGGAGACCCGAGTATTTTTGTGAAATGACCCCCCGGCAGCATGGAGAAACCCTAAAAATGTCACAAAAGTCTCAGAAGAGTGCTCAAATGACATGGCAACAGCATGGGGAAGACCCCTTGAAGCATTTATCACTGAAAAGTCACAGCTGTGAACAATTTTGTCCGCGTTTTACGCCATTTTTACGGACTCACCAGAAAACCTTCCAAAATGACCCCAAAATGATTTTTCATGGCGGAAATGTTAAGGGCACATACCCAATAGTGAGATAGAGCTGGTGTATGTTACTTTTTGAGATTAATACATGAAAGATTTTACGTGAAAACATTGTGTGGCACTCCGATGTCCCTGAGAAGAGACGTACATGAAGGCCTCTTGAGTCTAATGTGCCCATTTTGAGGAAGTGAGTCTTTGTAGTATTTTCCTTTGCCAGGGCAGTCCAAAATTGTGAGGTTCACCAATGCCCCTGCATACAGACGTGCATGATGGCCTGTAAACCTGAAGTGCCCATTGTAAGGAAGTGGGTCTATTGTAGTATAGCCCTTAGGCAGGGCAGCCAAAAATTGGGAGGCTCCACGTTGTCCCTGGATAGAGACGTGCATGAGGGCCTGTAAACCTGAAGTGCCCATTGGAAGGAAGTGGGTGTATTATAGTATAGCCTTAGGCAGGGCAGCCAAAAATTGGGAGGCTCCACGTTGTCCCTGGATAGAGACGTGCATGATGGCCAGTAAACCTGAAGTGCCCATTGGAAGGAAGTGGGTCTATTGTAGTATAGCCCTTAGGCAGGGCAGCCAAAAATTGGGAGGCTCCACGTTGTCCCTGGATAGAGACGTGCATGAGGGCCTGTAAACCTGAAGTGCCCATTGGAAGGAAGTGGGTCTATTGTAGTATAGCCCTTAGGCAGGGCAGCCAAAAATTGGGAGGCTCCACGTTGTCCCTGGATAGAGATGTGCATGAGGGCCTGTAAACCTGAAGTGCCCATTGGAAGGAAGTGGGTGTATTATAGTACAGCCCTTAGGCAGGGCAGCCAAAAATTGGGAGGCTCCACATTGTCCCTGGATAGAGACGTGCATGATGGCCTGTAAACCTGAAGTGCCCATTGTAAGGAAGTGGGTCTATTGTAGTATAGCCCTTAGGCAGGGCAGCCAAAAATTGGGAGGCTCCACGTTGTCCCTGGGTAGAGACGTGCATGAGGGCCTCAAAACATTAAGTGTCCATTGTCAGGAAGTGGGTGTATTATAGTATAGCCCTTAGGCAGGGCAGCCAAAAATTGGGAGGCTCCACGTTGTCCCTGGATAGAGACGTGCATGAGGGCCTGTAAACCTGAAGTGCCCATTGGAAGGAAGTGGGTCTATTGTAGTATAGTCCTTAGGCAGGGCAGCCAAAAATTGGGAGGCTCCACGTTGTCCCTGGATAGAGACGTGCATGAGGGCCTGTAAACCTGAAGTGCCCATTGGAAGGAAGTGGGTCTATTGTAGTATAGCCCTTAGGCAGGGCAGCCAAAAATTGGGAGGCTCCACGTTGTCCCTGGATAGAGACGTGCATGAGGGCCTGTAAACCTGAAGTGCCCATTGGAAGGAAGTGGGTCTATTGTAGTATAGCCCTTAGGCAAGGCAGCCAAAAATTGGGAGGCTCCACGTTGTCCCTGGATAGAGACCTGTTAGGTTCTTAGTGCCTCCGTGCTTGCATTTAAAAACCGCACGTGTGTGCCTGTTGGTGGCAGTTTTCCGCTGCATTTGTGTGAGTTTTGCAAAAACTTGGATATAACTCACAAGTCTAGTGAATACACATCAGCACAGCATTCCAAAATGCGCAAGGGCGTTGTCAACGAACAAGGAAGTGGACGTGATGGTGGTGCAGGCAGAGACCGAGGTTGTGTGCAAGCTCTAATTTCGCCACAACAAAGGGCCACATCTAGTCGCTCGCACGTCCTGTCCCAAATTCTTGGGGACCGCAGCAGTACACCGCTCTTGCACCAAGACCAGTGTCAACAGGTTGTTAGTTGGATAGCGGATAATGCTTCCAGTCAGATTGGCACCACCACAAACACTCTGTCTTCCACACGGTCAAGTGTCAGTAGCCGTGATACTGCACCGCACATTTCAGAACCTGATCCTCCTTCCTACCACCAGGCCGAGTACACGTCCACGGACATTACTGATCCCACACTTGGACACTCGGAAGAGCTGTTCGTTCACGTTTCCATTCACAAATTCTGGCCTCTCGCCAGCTCCTGTTGAAGTGGGCCATGATGAGATTGTATGTACAGATGCCCAAATATTTGAGCAGCCACGTTCTCACGAAGTTGGCAACGTGTCTCAACAAGGGGTGGACGATGATGAGACACAATTGTCAGGAAGTCAGGAGGAGGAGCAGGGTGCGGAAGAGGAAGACGACGTGGTGGATGATCCGGTAACTGACCCAACCTGGCAGGAGGATATGCAGAGCGAGGACAGCAGTGCACAGGGGGAGGGAGGCGTAGCATCCCAACAGGCAGTAAGAAGCAGAGTGGTGGCCCCAGGCAGACGTCAGGCAACTGTTCCCCGGAACAACACGACACAAGGTGCCTGTACAAATGTTAGGTCTTCCCGAGTCTGGCTGTAATACTATTGTATGTATTGAGGATTTCGATTGCGTTAGGGCAATGACAACCAGAGACGAGTTCTTGGTGCAAGACGTTTATAATATGCAACCAGCAAATATGTACATAAACGGAACAAAAACACAGTAGAACATAAATACAGGAAATACCTTCCAGGGACGGAGCGAAAGGGAATTCCCGGGACCGCGCACCGGACTCCCCCAGGGAGACCACCAAGAGCGAACCCCTATACAGGGACTGTCTGGCAATCACCCCAGAAGCCCTAAATGCGCAGCAGCCGGGACACAAAAGGGCAATAGGTAAGTCCAAAAATGTCCGTACATGATGTGAGTCCAGAGTGGTATTAAACGGAAGGAACCGGGCAGAAGTGCCGACCAAAGACGGCAAACGGAGTCCGGGCACAGCTAGATGATACCAGATGAAGTCCAGAGTCGGTGTCGGTTGTTTTCCAAGAGGATCCGAATAACAATCAGGAACCAAAAGCAGCAGGGCAGGAGCACACAGGAAGCAGTATACTCAGGCACTGGACTAAGCTTTAGGGGCGGCTTTTAAACAGATGGACAGGAAGTAGGGCAACAGAACAGAAAACTCCATGTTAACAAAGGGCAAGCTCTTTCAAAAGAAAACTGGAAAACCCGGAACTCTGACACTGGCAGTTTTTTAAGTTGGCTCCAGATGATTCTAAAAAGGCCATTTGCAACACCTGCCATGCCAGCATCAGCAGGGGTACCAAAACTAGCAGCCTGACCACCACCAGCATGATCAGGCACATGTCAGCCAAGCACCCGACTTTGTGGGAAGTACAACAGAGTCGAGGAGCAGTGCTTGCTGATGTCACTGCTACGTCTTCGCTGGTTGTGCATGCGAGCCAATCCCCTGTCCATGCTGCCTGCGAACAAGCCTCCTCCACTCCTGCACCTGCAGTTGCCTACGCAGAAAGAACACCATCATCAAGCACGTCCTTGTCCCAGCGCAGCGTTCAGTTATCCATTCAGCAAACCTTTGAACGCAGGCGCAAATACACTGCCAACACCCCACATGCCACAGTTCTAAATGCTAACATTTCGCGACTGCTTGCGCTGGAAATGTTGCCTTTTAGGCTGGTTGAGACAGAAGCATTCCGCGACATGATGGTGGCAGCTGTCCCACGTTACTCGGTCCACAACCGCCACTATTTCTCCCGGTGTGCCGTCCCCGCATTGCATAACCACGTGTCACAAAACATCACACGTGCCCTGAACAACGCTGTTTCAGCCAAAGTCCACCTAACCACAGACACGTGGACAAGTGCATGTGGGCAAGGCCGCTACATCTCGTTGACGTCACACTGGGTTAATATTGTGCAAGCTGGGACCCAGTCTGAGCGAGGGACGGAACACGTCCTTCACACACCAAGTTTTGCAGGCCCTACCTCAGTCAGGGTTTCACACACACTCTACAGCTCCGGAATGTCATGCTCCTCAGCCTCCTCCTCCTCCTGCGCATCCTGATCCACTTTACCCTCCACACCAGTCCCAAGCTGGAAGTGTCGCGGGCGGAGGAGGGGACGGTGCGCTCTCCCACTGCTCGGGTCCGGCTGACGCTGCTCTACGGCTGCTGCTGCTCGTTGGCTCGAGCGATGGCCGGATCCCGGGGACTCGAGCGGCGCTACTCGCCCGTGAGTGAAAAGGGGTGGTTTGGGTTTTGGGGATATTGTCCGTGACGCCACCCACGGTTGTGGTGATTGTGTGGACACCACCGCTGCTCTGGACGGGGATCCCGGGAGCCTGTGACAGGGAGCAGCTTTGTTGTTATTTCTCCCCTCCGTGGGTAGGGGGGTTGGTTGTCCCGGGGCCTGGTGATGGGGTAGAGATGGATGACAGGCGGGTTGCGGGGCCTGATGAGGTGCAGGGTCGCAGGGGCAGCGCTGTGCCGCACGGCATGGAGGTACTCACTCAGCCCAATGATGATGACACAGTTCACGGTAAAACAAGTGGCTGGATGGACGGGTCACTCGGACGGCTGCGGTTGTTCATCCCTGTAGGTTAGTGATGACTGTCTCTCCCTGCACCTAAGTTAAGTGTTTGTAGTGATGGTTTCCCAACGGTAACCCGCTCCCCGACCTGGATATGGGCCGGAGGAGCCCCTTTTGCCCACAGGCGCTGGCCCTGGGAGACGGTTGCCCTTAGCGGTGGCGGTGTCTCCCCTTCACGGCTGTACGGTTGCCTTCTATCTGGACTTGGCTGTTTGGAAACCCTGAGGTTCCCTTCACTAACGGATTTGGAAAATTCACGGCGACACCAAGCCTTGCCGAGATCCGAAAGTCCTCTGCCAATGGTGCTGGCTTCTCTTTGTATACCGGTCCGGTACGGCCGGGTCACCACCCGTCCACGGTCCTTACGGCAGACTCCAATCGGCCTCCACTGCAGACGGTCACCACATCCTGCCAACCTTGCTGTCCTGTCCGGGCCACACACCCGGACCAACTTCAGGCTCTTTGCTGTCACTTTTCTCCTCTCTACTACTTTCCTCCTTCCACTTCCTTAGCTTAACTCTCACTGCCTGTGTTTTCCCTCCTCCTCGGTGGGTGGAGACCAACCGCCTGGCTCCACACCCTGGTGTGGACAACAGCCCCTGGGGAAGGCAACAAGGATTTTGTGTTTTGACTATGATATGCCTGCAGGGAGTGTGGGGTGTTTAAGTGTTGTGCTCTGTGGCCCCTGGCTTGTCCAGGGCGACACAGAAGCACTGCAGCACTGCCTCGGCGAAGCGGCAACAGGCAGTGCTGAAGCTAATCTGCATAGGTGACAAACCCCACAATGCAGAAGAGGTGTGGACAGCTCTGAAACAGCAGACAGATCACTGGCTCACAACTCTGAACCTAAAGCCAGGAAAGGTCGTGTGTGACAATGGCCGGAACCTGGTGGCGGCTTTGAGGCGAGGCCAGCTGACACATGTTCCATGCGTGGCCCATGTGCTCAACCTCGTGGTTCAGCGGTTTCTAAAGTCATACTCAGAGCTGTCTGATCTGCTGGTAAAAGTTCGCCGCCTGTCTGCACATTTTCGAAAGTCACCTACTGCTTCAGCCGGCCTTGCCGGCTTAAGACGCCGTTTGCATCTTCCGGCACACAGACTGGTGTGTGATGTCCCCACGCGTTGGAATTCAACTCTGCACAAGTTGGTCAGGATATGTGAGCAGAAGAGGGCAGTTGTTGAGTACCTGCATCACCTAAGCCGTCGGGAAATGGGTCAAACTCCACAAATAACACCTGAGGAGTGGAGATGGATGTCCGACCTATGCACCATCCGCCAAAACTTTGAGGACTCCACCAAGATGGTGAGCGGCGATGACGACATTATTAGCGTCACCATACCGCTTCTCTGCCTTCTAAAATGGTCTCTGCTCAAAAAACAACCATGATGCATTGCAGGCGGAGCGCGATGAGTTTGAGCAAGAAACAGTAGTGGGTGTGGGTGATGATAACACACAGCCCAGCCTCGTCTCATCACAACGTGCAGTGGAGGACTATGACGAGGAGGAGGATGAAGACATGGAGCAACTCTCTGGCCAAATTGAGGATATGACATGCAGTCATATCCTCGGTTCAGCGTGGCTGGCCAAAGGACAGGGTAGATGATGAGGAGGAGGAGGAGGAGGACAGCATGTTCAGTCATCGTGTTGGTCAGGATACTGAAGTGATGGCTGTTAAGAGTCTGGCATACATGGCTGACTTTATGGTAAGCTGCCTGTCTCGTGACCCTCGCGTTAAGAACATCTTGGCCGACAATCATTACTGGTTGGTAACACTGTTAGACCCACGCTAAAAGGAGAACTTTATGTCTCTTATTCCCGAGGCGGAGAGGTCAGGCAAAATGCAGCAGTTCCAGAAGGCCATAGTCACGGAAGTAGGCAAAGCATTCCCCTCACAAAACGCTAGCGGCATAGGTCAGGAATCACTGGACAACCAAGGCGTACACCCGAGAGGGGCACAAGTCCAATCCGCCAGAGGTAGGGGAACAGTCTTTAAGATGTGGGACAGTTTTCTCAGCCCCTCACATACCACAGCCCCTGAGGTGAGGGGTAGTGACACAAGAAATCCTAAGTTTGGCCAGATGCTCAAGGAGTACCTTGCAGATCAAACAACTGTACTCCGACATTCCTCTGTGCCTTACAATTAATGTGTATCCAAGCTGGACACGTGGCATGAATTGGCTCTCTACGCCTTGGAAGTCCTGGCCTGCCCTGCCGCTAGCGTTTTGTCAGAGCGTGTTTTTAGTGCCGCAGGTGGAATCATTACAGATAAACGCACCCGCCTGTCAACTGTAAATGCTGACAGGCTGACTCTGATCAAGATGAACAAGGGTTGGATTTGGCCAGACTTCACCACACACACCAACAGCAAATTACAGCGGAATTTAAAGTTTGTAACAGGAATTTGCCATGTACCTCCACTCACCCATGGTAACACACTTCTGGACTTTGGCTAATCGCTGGACTGCTCCTCCTTCTCATGCGGCATCATGGTGACCGTTACAATAGTTAAGCCGTTGTTTCAGGTATACCCCCAGTGGTACATTTTTTCGCCCATTCTTTCTGAATGGGCATTACAACGACAGGAGACCCGCTCCTTTGCAATGGGAACAATGTTTTGAGGCCCTCATGCACATCTCTATCCAGGGACAATGTGGAGCCTCCAAATTTTTGGCTGCCCTGCCTAAGGGCTATACTACAATAGACCCACTTCCTTACAATGGGCACTTCATGTTTACAGGCCATCATGCACGTCTCTATCCAGGGACAATGTGGAGCCTGACGCTGCCACCGACTGCCACACACGTGCTGTTTTTAAATGCAAGCACGGACGCAATAAGAACCTAACTGGTTTTTAGGAGCGACAGTTACTGAGAAGTCTGACACTATCAGACACTGCTGACTGACGTGTATTATACACTAGACTTGTGCGTTATATAATAGTTTGTGCAAAACGCGCACCTGTACGCTGCCACCGACAGACACACACGTGCTGTTTTTAAATGCAAGCACGGACGCAATAAGAACCTAACTGGTTTTTAGGAGCGACAATTACTGAGAAGTCTGACACTATCAGACACTGCTGACTGACGTGTATTATACACTAGACTTGTGCGTTATATAATAGTTTGTGCAAAACGCGCACCTGTACGCTGCCACCGACAGACACACACGTGCTGTTTTTAAATGCAAGCACGGACGCAATAAGAACCTAACTGGTTTTTAGGAGCGACAATTACTGAGAAGTCTGACACTATCAGACACTGCTGACTGACGTGTATTATACACTAGACTTGTGCGTTATATAATAGTTTGTGCAAAACGCGCACCTGTACGCTGCCACCGACAGACACACACGTGCTGTTTTTAAATGCAAGCACGGACGCAATAAGAACCTAACTGGTTTTTAGGAGCGACAATTACTGAGAAGTCTGACACTATCAGACACTGCTGACTGACGTGTATTATACACTAGACTTGTGCGTTATATAATAGTTTGTGCAAAACGCGCACCTGTACGCTGCCACCGACAGACACACACGTGCTGTTTTTAAATGCAAGCACGGACGCAATAAGAACCTAACTGGTTTTTAGGAGCGACAATTACTGAGAAGTCTGACACTATCAGACACTGCTGACTGACGTGTATTATACACTAGACTTGTGCGTTATATAATAGTTTGTGCAAAACGCGCACCTGTACGCTGCCACCGACAGACACACACGTGCTGTTTTTAAATGCAAGCACGGACGCAATAAGAACCTAACTGGTTTTTAGGAGCGACAATTACTGAGAAGTCTGACACTATCAGACACTGCTGACTGACGTGTATTATACACTAGACTTGTGCGTTATATAATAGTTTGTGCAAAACGCGCACCTGTACGCTGCCACCGACAGACACACACGTGCTGTTTTTAAATGCAAGCACGGACGCAATAAGAACCTAACTGGTTTTTAGGAGCGACAATTACTGAGAAGTCTGACACTATCAGACACTGCTGACTGACGTGTATTATACACTAGACTTGTGCGTTATATAATAGTTTGTGCAAAACGCGCACCTGTACGCTGCCACCGACAGACACACACGTGCTGTTTTTAAATGCAAGCACGGACGCAATAAGAACCTAACTGGTTTTTAGGAGCGACAATTACTGAGAAGTCTGACACTATCTGGACTGTTTTACACTGTGTACACCAGCCCCAGATATGATGAAGGCTGGTATACGGTCACCACTAGGAATGGCTATATACCCTGCCTGCCTGCCTGCCTGCCTGTATACTGCTACAATAGTCCTGACAAGGACTCTTCTGGTCACTAGCCTGTATTCCGACCTGGCTATACCCTGCCTGTATATAGCAACAATAGTCCTGAGAAGGACTCTGCTACTGTACTCCGACCTGGCTATACCCTGCTTGCCTGTATACAACTAGAATAGTCCTGAGAAGGACTTTTGGTCACACTGTTTGCAGCCCTGCAACTGAAAAAGCTATAAAGGGCCGCAAAGCTTTCCCTGAATCAGCGACACTCTCCCTGCACTGACTGTCTGGATAGCTGTGAGCAGAGCACAGCGCGCCGGCCGGTATAAAGGCTCAGTCACGCTGTGCAGGCCGGCCAATCACTGCAATTCCACAACTAACAGGGCTGTGGCATTGCAGTGGTCTGCCAGCCAATCCCTGCATGAGGGCTGGCTCTCAAAAGAGCGCCAACATGCAGAAATGAAGACCACGAGTACAGCACGAGTATCGCGAGATTACTCGGTCCCCGCCGAGCAGCCCGAGTACAGCGATACTCGTGCGAGTACCGAGTAGTTACAAGCATGCTCGCTCATCACTAGTCATTACCATATTCTATTCAATTCTCATGCATGAGAGAATCAACGCTCATGTGACCCCTGCCTAAGGGGTGTTTCCATTTTAGCAATTCCCACACTTCAAGATTACTGGGGCCTTACACTGATGTTGAGAGTATATAGTGGCAGTATTGCTTCATCTACTTTACAGTTTTTCCTCTACAAAGAGACATTCACAACCACCTATTGCAACGCTGTTTCATTCAAATTCACCTGCTGCAGTTGGCCGGGATTGATGTTGTACAGGAAAATGACTGTAAAGTGGATGTAGTGCAGAAGCAATGATGTGGTCTATCCATTTTTGGGATTGGTCGGAATTTGAAAGGTGTTAGCCCATCACTTACTGAAGTGGGAATATCTTTTCAAATGGGATAGTTGGTGAAAAATCATGCTAAAATAAGACTGCCTGGTATGACTTGTCTACTTTGGACATTTCATACGCAGACAGCAATCACTGGAGAACGACATTATGGTCAGAAAAATAGAAGGAACAAGGCAAAGAGGGAGGCCGGCAACCCAATGGCTTGGTTTCATCAAGATACCGGTGGAGAACACCCTAGTGGAGCTATCAAGGGTGCACAACATCAATCCTCCTACAGAGAGTTCATCCATTAAGTCGCCATGACTCAAGATTGAGCTGAAGGCAAGAAGAAAGAAGATTTTAGACTATATAAATTATTTTGATCCAGGACTGACCTACAAAACTACGTGGGACTAGGTTCTGAAAACATGGACCCTACTGTTAAGCAGTAGACCTCATTTGGAAGTTACTGTGTAGCTAATCATTCACCCCTAGAGTTACTAAAGGCCCCGTTACACGCAATGACATATCTAACGATATGTCGCCGGGGTCACGGATTTCGTGACGCACATCCGTCGTCGGTAGCGACGTCGCTGCGTGTAACAGCAACAAGTGAGTGTTAACGATCAAAAATACTCACCTAATCGTTGATCATTGACACGTTGTTCATTTTCAAAATCTCACTGGTCGTTGTGGACGTAGGTTGTTCGCCGTTCCTGAGGCAGCACACATCGCTACGTGTGACACCCCGGGAACGACGAACAACAGCGTACCTTCGTCAACGAGGTGGACGTGTCGTTAATGCAGCTGCTCTCCGCCCCTCCGCTTCTATTGGTCAGCCGCTGTGTGACGTCGCTGTGACAGCGCACGAACCTCCCCCTTAACAAAGAGGTTGTTCGCTGCCCACAGCGACATCGCTAGGAAAGTAAGTACGTTTGATGGGTGTTAGCGATATTGTGGGCCACGGGCAGTGATTTGCCCGTGATGCACAAACGACGGGGGCTTTCACGAGCGACATCGCTAGCAATGTCGCTGCATGTAAAGCCCCCTTAAAGGCTAATAAACCTAGAAAACCATATCAATGATCATACTTGTCAACTTTTCTAAATTATTTTCCAGGAGACTGTATAATTATATTCTCCTTTCATCAGACCATGCTCTATCTGTACCCTATTCATGTCCCTTCAATATGAGTCCAGACACTAGGACTGAGAATTAAGGTAAGGCATACCGTCATCACGAAAAAAAACATTGGGGGAATACTGCCTCATGGATGGTTTGTGTGGCACCCAGGAGAACTTCTGAATCTTCAGTGAGTCCAGGAGGTCTTCTCTTTTTAAAGGAGCTTTCCAGATGTTCTTCAAGATTTGTTAAGTATGACATAGATTGTGATGCATGAAGTGGATGAGCACTTGTTCTATATTGCTGAAGGATGACTCTTCAGAATGATATCCTCTGATGGTTCCAATGTACTCTAAACCTAATATAGTAAGCTGTGTGTGCACGAAAAAATATTAACCCTTTATCTACATCCACTGTAGATGTACAATCGGTAGTGTGTGTATAGAGCGGGTTCATAAAGTAAGCCTGTCCCATACCCAATGGAAAATGGCTGTAACACACACAGCAAGGACCTACCTCCTCCCATTTGGCATGGGTGTTTTTAATTAACCAGAGACTGCAAGATGGGTTTTGCCTATTTTTCTTTCAGTTCACAATCTGAGAGCTTGTGGAAGGGGAGTTGTCCAGACCCTTTCACTATTGTTTGGTGCTGTTTGTCGGCCATTGTCGCTGTAGTTTTGCGCCTTTGGAGTGATGTGATCTGGAGTCATGGGGATTTAGCTTGGAGCATGGGTGCTGTTGGGCACCAGGTCACCCACCTTGCTAGTCGCTGCGGCAGTGGTTGGCACATGATGCTGCACCATTTAGGCTATTAAAAGTTAGGCAACCGACTGAGAGGTTCACTGTGACATGGTAGTAGGCTTCCTAAAGTCTGATCAGAATATTAAACTAAGAACCTCATGTTCAGTTTTAGACATTTTTACCTAGTGGCACTAGATCAATGTAAAATTTTTGGATGTGCGGTTCATGTCTTTCTCTTCAGGTATGTTAATCTTCAAATATGGGCTAAGAACAAACTGTTATTTCCAAACTGGCCATGGGTTTCATGACCCAAATCATCAGCCTCACATACAGTGCCTTGCGAAAGTATTCGGCCCCCTTGAATTTTTCAACCTTTTCCCACATTTCAGGCTTCAAACATAAAGATAAATATTTTAATGTTATGGTGAAGATGAACAATCAACAAGAAGTGGGACACAATTGTGAAGTTGAACGACATTTATTGCTTATTTTAAACTTTTTTAAAAAATACATAACTGAAAATTGGGGCGTGCAATATTATTCATCCCCTTTATTTTCAGTGCAGTAAACTCACTCCAGAAGTTCATTGAGGATCTCTGAATGATTCAATGTTGTCCTAAATGACTGATGATGATAAATATAAGCCCCCTGTGTGTAATCAAGTCTCCGTATAAACACACCTGCTCTGTGATAGTCTCAGTGTTCTGTTTAAAGCGCAGATAGCATCATGAAGACCAAGGAACACAACAGGCAGGTCCGTGATACTGTTGTGGAGATGTTTGAAACTGGATTTGGTTATAAAAAGATTTCCAAAACTTTAAACATCCCAAGGAGCACTGTGCAAGCGATCATATTGAAATGGAAGGAGTATCATACCACTGCAAATCTACCAAGACCCGGCCGTCCATCCAATCTTTCATCTCAAACAAGGAGAAGACTGATCAGAGATGCAGCCAAGAGGCCCATGATCACTCTGGATGAACTGCAGAGATCTACAGCTGAGGTAGGAGAGTCTGTCCAGAGGACAACAATCTGTCGTACACTGCACAAATCTGGCATTTATGGAAGAGTGGTAAGAAGAAAGCCATTTCTCAAAGATATCCATACAAAGTGTAGTTTAAAGTTTGCCACAAGCCTCCTGGGAGACACCAAACATGTGGAAGAAGGTTCTCTGGTCAGGTAAAACCAGAATCAAACTTTTTGGGCACAATGTCAAACGATATGTTTGGCATAAAGCAACACAGCTCATCACCCTGAACACACCATCCCCACTGTCAAACATGGTGGTGGTAGCATCATGGTTTGGGCCTGCTTTTCTTCAGCAGGGACAGGGAAGATGGTTAAAATTGATGGGAAGATGGATGGAGCCAAATAGATGACCATTCTTAAAGAAAACCTGTTGGAGTCTGCAAAAGACCTGAGACTGGGACGGAGATTTGTCTTCCAACAAGACAATGATCCCAAACATAAAGCAAAATCTACAATGGAATGGTTCACAAATAAACGCATCCAGGTGTTAAAATGGCCAAGTCACAGTCCAGACCTGAATCCAATCGAGAATCTGTGGAAAGAGCTGAAAACTGCTGTTCACAAACGCTCTCCATCCAACCTCACTCAGCTCCAGCTGTTTGCAAAGGAAGAATGGGCAAGAATTTCAGTCTCTTAATGTGCAAAACTGATAGAGACATACCCCAAGCGACTGCAGCTGTAATCGCAGCAAAAGGTGGCGCTACAAAGTATTAACTTAAAGGGACCGAATAATATTGCACGCCACAATTTTCAGTTATTTATTTTTTATAAAAGTTTAAAATAAGCAATAAATTTTGATCAACTTCACAATTGTGTCCCACTTGTTGTTGATTCTTCACCAGAACATTAACATTTTTATCTTTATGTTTGAAATGTGGGAAAAGGTTGAAAAATTCAAGGGGGCCAATACTTTCTCAAGGCACTGTATGTCCACAAAGCATCTGAGTTTGGGTCAGGAGACTTGGTCCATGTTTTGCTATGGTTTGTCTGATGATTCGGCTGTCGGCTATATCTCCTGAATGCTCCATACACAGGATTGTCCGCTCTACCATTTTCGCTCTTGTGTCCTCTACGAGAGAGTCGCTGCCAGAATCATCTCATAGCAGATTATCCGGCTGAGAGCAAAAGAGTCGATGATTTTGGTTGACATTAGTCTACTGTGTATGGGGGACTTTAGTGAATAAATTGACCCTACTTTAGGAAATTACTTGGTATTCCACTTTTGCCTGTAATTTCACTTTTTTGCTTTCCTGCTTCTTTTATGTAATGATTTGTCCTCCCGGAGATTTATCTGAACAGATGTTTTCATTTTCAGCACAGTGAACCATGATGTGCAGAAATTTCGTGCACTACGGCTGTAAAGCCCTATATTCCACGCAGCCTTCCTTCCCTTAGTATCCGGCTCAGTATCATAGCTTGTACTTCTTTGCTCCGTGTAGTGGTTAATGCTTCATAGTTGGAATGATTTCCCATAATCTCCAGACCAAAAAAAGTACATGTTGACATTTTCCAACATATAAAGACAGAATGTATCACCTACAGCGTTAGGATGTTAGGAAATGAGGGGGATGACCCCCGTGGGCTGCTTCCCTGTTTACTGTACTTTAGGATTCTGCTGTTAACCATCCAACCACAACAGAAAGGCGGCTCTACCGCATGTAAACTACACAGCAATCTCTATGGTCTATACTGTGAAGTTGTGTGTTAGATGTGCAGCGGTAAAGATGGGAAGAGGTGGAAGCAGAGGCGTAAAGTCAAACTTCTGGGCTCCGAGACAAAATTTGTTAAAGAGCCTCCCACCTACAATGTATCATTTCGGCCACTCACAGACCAAGCACAGCTTCACCCCTGTACATTTAAATATTAGTTTTAATATATTATTTCCTGCTACTTATAGTTTTTCATTCAGTTGCTTGGATTTTTTTTTTCCGAGCAATTTCTAAAATTGGTCAAAATCAGACCCTAGTAATAACACAGCCGTAAATACTGAAATATAGACCACAATATAATATTAATTAAAAATGTGTAATATAATAAAACATATTTATTATTATTATTATTAATAATATTTTTATAGTTATAATATTTTGTTTATTTATTAAAACATTAATAATAATAACTACATTATAACACAGCCTTAAATACAAAAACATAGACCACAATATACTAGTAATTAAAAATGCGTAATATAATAAAACATAATAATAATAATACCTTTATTATACCTTTGCGTAATACCTTTATTGTTTCTAGAGAATCGATATTCTTCATTTTTTTAATTATTATAGAATAATAATAATAATAATAATTTTTATAGTTATAATATATTGTTTATTTATTAAAACACATTAATACTAATAACTACATTATTACCACAGCCTTGAATACAAAAACATAGACCACAATATACTAGTAATTAAAAATGCGTAATATAATAAAACATAATAATAATAAGAATAATAATAATAATACCTTTATTATACCTTTGCGTAATACCTTTATTGTTTCTAGATAATTAATATTCTTCATTTTTTTAATTATATAATAATAATAATAATAATAATTTTTATAGTTATATATTGTTTATTTATTAAAACACAATAATAATAATAACTACATTATTAACACAGCCTTAAATACAAAAACATAGACCACAATATGATATAAACTAAAAAATATGTAATATAATTAAACATATTTTTGTTATTATTATTATTATTATTAGTATTATTATTGTAGTTATAATATATTGTTTATTTATTAAAAATATTTATTATACTAATTACATTATTAAAACAACCTTAAATACAAAAACATAGACAACAATATAATAATAATTAAAAATATGTAATAATAATAATAATAATAATAATAATAATAATAATAATAAATACATAAAATGTATATTATAATACATTTTTTAATTATTAGAAATCTTAATAATAATACTTACAAAAATAATTAAAATAATAATAATTAAAAAAATGAAGAATATCAATTATTTAGAAACAATAATAATAATAATAATAATTTTATTCATTTATATAGCGCTATTAATTCCACAGCGCTTTACATACATCAGGAACACTGTCCCCATTGGGGCTCACAATCTAAAGTCCCTATCTGTATGTCTTTGGAGTGTGGGAGGAAACCGGAGTACCCGGAGGAAACCCACGCAAACACGGGGAGAACATACAAACTCCTTGCAGATAGTGTCCTTGGTGGGATTTGAACCCAGGACCCCAGCGCTGCAAGACTGCAGTGCTAACCACTGAGCCACCGTGCCGCCCAATAAAGGTATTACGCAAATGTAATAATAAAATCTGGAATATGGAAAGGTTGGGAAAAAATAAAAAAATTAAAACACCACCTGTATGCTACATACTAAATAAAGTTATCAATTTAGGGAAATTTTAGTGCTGCCTTCAGGACAACACAGAAACACTCATTTGTTGCAAGGTTTGAGTAAAGACTTTGGTCATTCAGCCAACAATATTTTCTCGGGACACTACAATTTTGCCAGAAATATTTCCAAAAAATGAGGACAATCCTAGCAAATTCAGGAAAATTGTCATGTATAATACGTGTGTGCTACTGTGTGATTGTGACATGTAACTAAATTGGGTTGTCTAGTGTTAGCCATTTCATTAAAATTGCCTAAAACCAGATTTTTGTTTCTTCAACATGTCATAAGGTGACATTCTTGGGGATATCCATTTCCAAACCCCACAATTGTGTATAATGTGTCATAGGATACTGCAAATAAAAAATCTTTTACCCATTCTTAGGGGTACTTTGCACGTTGCGACATCGCTACTGCGATATCGTCGGGGTCAAATCGAAAGTGACGCACATCCAGCGCCGGTAACGCCGCCGCAACGTGTAAAGCCTAGATGCGCCGATAAACGATCGCAAAAGCGTAGAAAATCGGTGATCTGTGTAGCGTCGGTCATTTTCATAATGTCGCACCGATCGGAGATACGATGTTGTTCCTCGTTCCTGCGGCAGCATACACCGCTGTGTGTGAAGCCGCAGGAGCGAGGAACATCTCCTTACCTGCCTCCACCGGCAATGCGGAAGGAAGGAGGTGGGCGGGATATTTACGTCCCGCTCATCTCCGCCCCTCCGCTGCTATTGGCCGCCTGCCCTGTGACGTCGCTGTGACGCCGCACGACCCGCCCCCTTAGGAAGGAGGCGGGTCGCCGGCCAGAGCAATGTTGCAGGGCAGGTAAGTGCGTGTGAAGCTGCCGTAGCAATAATATTCGCTACGGCAGCTATCACAAGATATTGCATGTGCGACGGGGGTGGGTACTATCGCGCTCGGCATCGCTAGCCGATGCTAGCAATGTTGCAACGTGCAATGTACCCCTTACACTATGTTGTATTTCACTGGTACATTGTAGTTCCCAGAAAAAGTCATAAGTGCAAAACGCTAGAATGGTGCAGGCTCAATTCACACCATTAAGCAATAGTCAGGATCAGCGCTAAGTTTGATCCCAGCCTATCACCCCTTAAATGCCATAGTCAATTGCGACCTCAGCACCTAACCGATTTTGCAGAAAAGGGGCCCCTCTCCATCATAGTTCCACTGGCGTGTCATGGTGGGCAGGGAATTAACATAAACCTTAGATTTGCTACCTGAGCCTATTAGATCCCGCCTGAGCCAGGGTCTAATAGGCTGCTTGTCAGTATAATAACATCAAACATAATATATTACAATACAGACATTCTTTGGTAAATTATAGAAGTGATCGAAAGCAAATACAAGTCCAAGTCCCACAGCAGGACTAAAAATGTACATCAAAGTTTATAAAAAAAAAAATCCCCCAGGAGGAATAATTGTTTAAACAACACAACACGGAGATCTTAGAAAAGAAGTTCCAGAATAATTTTATGAGGAATATAATAATGTATAAAGAGTTGGCAAGTTTGCTTTAATTTAATCTGTCCTGCTTTGCACTGATGAGGTACAAACATCCCGAAATATGCTGATGTAAATGGAGTTTTTGTCATGTGGCAAAGTCCTTTAAAGGTTCGAAATGGACTTTTCTTGAGTGAGAGATGCTGGTGTGCTGGGATGAATCTGTCCACATCAAATAAAGAAGCAATTGCCCAATAGATTAGGAATTATACAGTTAACACATGCCAGTTTTTGTCTCTGAACCAGAGCCTTTGCCAGGTATCTTACTCACCTAAAGAAGACTCTGGTCCAGAGCCAAAAAACAGTTTCTTTTAATTGCTATTTTTTTTAATAAAAAAAAATTGCACTAATAAAACCATTGGTAATTGTTTTTTATCTGATGTGGACAGTGTGCAGCTTCATCCCTGCACCACAGCGATCCCCCACTTACTAAAACCTGATCAGAAGGCCGACCAGAAAGAATATGGTGCAACAGTCCACCAAAAAATGTGAATGTACATATACATTGTCACACTCCGAGCACTGTTACTATAACCCACCCTCATTCAACACTACCACAACCCTTTTTTTTTTGTCAATATTGACTTTAAGGATTACTACTTCCAATAAGTGCCGCTAGAGTCTCTGTCCTCTTCCCCTTTGAAGAGACTATTTAATATTTAAATTCCCAGAGGAGCATTGCTTGGCTTATAGGTTTCCTTATGCCGGTTTGGCAGAAACATCCCCCTTTAGACCCCAAGTCATAGGCCTCTCTCCTAGTTAATTTAGATCTCCTACTTTGCACCAATGAGGGGCAAACACCCTGAAACACATGTCTACAAGTAGAGTTTCTGGTTTAGCTATTTATCTTAAATCATGTGGCAAGAGAAAGGGTCGATAGTGACTTTTAGGATTGCTACTTCCAATGGGTGGCACTTTAGGTTCAGTCCTTCTCCTCTCTGAAGACGCTATATATATATATATATATACATATATATACTAGAAGGTGGCACGATTCTAATGCATCGGGTATTCTAGAATTTACGTATTGTGTAGTTAATGTATGATTTTTGTTATATATAGATAGATGTTGTTGTGTGTAGTTGTCAGTGTTTGTGTAAGGCGCTGTACATGTTCTGGGTGTTGTCTGGGTGGGGGGGTGAGAGTGGTGTTGTTTGTGTGTTGCGTTGTGTGTTGCATTGTATCACGCTCCCCGTGTCCCAGCACCGCTCCTTACCCACTGATCCAGTCCATGTGTTCACCAGTCATGGCTGCCGCTCCCGCTCTTGCTCCCCTGAGTCCTGGGACTCTGACTCTGACTAATGCCTCTGTATAGGACCAGGCCGCGCCCACTCTCCTGGTCTTATAGGCCCAGCACACCTGAAGCAGGAAATGACATAGGGCTGTGCTGGGTATATGAGACTTGCCTTTCCATGTGGGCGGGGCCTGATCAACGTGTCTTGTAGCTAGTCTTATAAGCTAGGTGTTCAGGTCCCCTGGTACCGTGTCCTACTGACTTCTTGTCCTTGAACTCTGGTACCTGTGCCTGTTTACATTATTGTCCTAAAGAACTCTGTGACTCTGGTAACCTGCTTATACTTGTCCCTGCCACGTCAGTGCTCCGGCTTCCGTGTGCCCTGCCCTCTGGTGGGGTGCAAGGTCCAGTGGATCCACCTCCTGGGCCCACCAGTCCTCCCGGCCCTGACAGATTGATCAGGCCATGGATCCCGCTGGAGCACAAACATCGGAGCTGGCTGAGCTGCGCCAGGAGCTGGCACAACAGCGTGAAACCCTGAACCGGATGCTGAAATTCATGACGTCCGTGGACCACCGGTTGTATACGCTGCAGACTGCCGTCTCGTCCACGCAGCAACCAGTCTCCAGGTCCGAACCAGTTTCTTCCACGGCCTCGCAACTTCGCCTCGCTGCTCCGTCTCGCTATGCAGGGGATCCAAAGTCCTGCCGCGGTTTCCTGAACCAGTGCTCTCTGCACTTCCAGTTGCTCCCGCACTTGTTTGCCTCAGACCAGGCCAAGGTGGCGTTCCTGATGTCACACCTGGAAGGCGAAGCCCTGGCCTGGATTAACCCCCTGTGGGAAAACGAGGATCCAATGATCACCGACATCCAGGAGTTCCTGCGAGCCTTCAGAGGCACCTTCGACGAACCCGGACGAACTACCGCAGTGACCTCTACGCTCCTCCGGCTACGCCAAGGGACCCAAACAGTCGGCCAATACGCCATCCAGTTCCGCACGCTCGCTTCGGAGCTGGGCTGGAACAATGAGGCCTTAACAGCGGCCTTTTGGGAGGGTCTCTCTGGTCGTATTAAAGACGAACTAGCCGGCCGTGATGTCCCTCACACCCTGGACGCTTTGATTTCCCTGGCCACCCGGATTGATCTCCGCTTTCAGGAGCGTACCAAAGAGAGAGTCCGGGAGAAGCGACCACCTTGCCATGCCTTGCCCCCGCAGAGACCTACCGCTCCCTCGTCCCTGCCTTTCCGTGACTTATCGCCAGAACCCATGCAGGTGGACCGTCTGACCCAGGCCAAGCAACGCCATGCAGAACGGCTCGCCCGGGGCCTGTGCTTCTATTGCGGAGACGGGTCACATATGCTACGTTCTTGCCCGGAGAAACCAGATAGACCCCAGGTCCAAGGGATGGTGGGAACCGCCACCCTTGCCACCGAAATCCCTTTGGTTCCAGTGAAACAGACTGTACGGGTGACGACAGAGGGGACCCAGTTTTCAGCTGAGGCCCACATCGATTCCGGGGCAACAGGCAACTTTATTCACCAGGCCACGGTAGACAAATACCAGGTCCCTGTTACTCCGCTGAAGAAGCCTCTCTGGTTCGCCTCCGTAGATGGCATACCGCTCTACAAACCCGTCCGGTATACCACCGAGCCCGTAACCCTCCGGGTTGGCGCTTCGCATACCGAGACTATAGCCTTCTATGTCATCCCAAGAATGGCTCCTGAGCTCCTGCTGGGTCTGCCCTGGCTTCAACTCCATGACCCTGCCATTAGTTGGCGCTCTGGCACTATTTCCCGCTGGGGATCCTTGTGTCATGACCAATGCCTACAGCCTGTTCCTCAGTCCCTGTCACCTGAACCGTTGGAACCACCGACCCCTGAAGAGGTGACGACTCAGTCCAGTGCCGTGCCACAACTCTTGTCAATTGAGACTGTGGTGCCACCGGAACCAGAGGAGACGACGCACTCCAGCGATATTCCACCGTCCCTGACAATTGAGACTGTGATGCCACCGGCTACCGAGGAAGAGCCACTGTCCGGTACCCAGTCCGAGACGCCCGATCCGGTCGTCCAAGACTCCAGTCCTGCTTCTGACTGTCTCCCCCCGCTTCCCGTTGCCACTGCTGGTAGATCGGCTAGGCGCCGTGCGGCCAGGAAGGTCCTTCCCCGCCTTCGTGTTGGATCCTGGTCCGGTGACTCGATCCGGGGTGCCCCTGGGGTTCTGTGCACGGAGGGGGGGGCATAGAGGGGGGGGTACTGTCACGCTCCCCGTGTCCCAGCACCGCTCCTTACCCACTGATCCAGTCCATGTGTTCACCAGTCATGGCTGCCGCTCCCGCTCTTGCTCCCCTGAGTCCTGGGACTCTGACTCTGACTAATGCCTCTGTATAGGACCAGGCCGCGCCCACTCTCCTGGTCTTATAGGCCCAGCACACCTGAAGCAGGAAATGACATAGGGCTGTGCTGGGTATATGAGACTTGCCTTTCCATGTGGGCGGGGCCTGATCAACATGTCTTGTAGCTAGTCTTATGAGCTAGGTGTTCAGGTCCCCTGGTACCGTGTCCTACTGACTTCTTGTCCTTGAACTCTGGTACCTGTGCCTGTTTACATTATTGTCCTAAAGAACTCTGTGACTCTGGTAACCTGCTTATACTTGTCCCTGCCACGTCAGTGCTCCGGCTTCCGTGTGCCCTGCCCTCTGGTGGGGTGCAAGGTCCAGTGGATCCACCTCCTGGGCCCACCAGTCCTCCCGGCCCTGACACATTGTTTGTGGAGTGCTGTGTGTCTGTAGCGTTGTGTGTGTGTGGTGCTGTGGGTGTGTGTGTGTGTGGGGTGGGTGTGTGTGTGGGGTGCGTGTGTGTGTTTTGGGGGCAGGTATGTTTTGTGTAATGAGTGTGTGTTGCGCGGTATGTGCATAATATATTTGTGTGTGCCGCGGTGTTTGTGTGTTGTGTGTGTGCAGCATTGTCTGTGTGTGTGTGGGTGTCTGTGTAGGTGTCAGGACCGGGAGGACTGGTAGACCCAGGAGGTGGATCCGCTGGACCGAGCACCCCACCGGGGGGCAGGGTACACGGCAGCCGGAGCACTGGCGTGGCCGGGATGGGAGCCGCGTCCCACAGGGGACGGGTAGAACAAAGTCACTGGGGTCACAGAGTTCTTGAGACTGTACGGTATACTGGTACAGGTACCGGGTAGGAAAGACGGGTAGTAAGCAGTAGTACAGGTAACGGGACACGGAACAAGGGGACCTGAGCACCTAGCTTCCAAAGACTAGCTTCAAGACACGTTGATCAGGCGCCGCCCACATGGAAAGGCCAGTCTTATATACCCAGCACAGCCCTATGTCATATCCTGCTTCAGGTGTGCTGGGGCTATAAGACCAGGAGAGTGGGCGCGGCACGGTCCTATACAGAAGCATGAGCCTCAGAATCAGAGCCAGACAACTCAGAGTCAGACACAAGGGAGCAGGACGCAGGAGAGCACGAGCGGGAGTGGCAGCCGTGACCGGTGGGCACGTGGACTGGATCAGTGGGTACGGAGCGGTGCTGGGATGGTGCGACCGGATCAGTGGGTAAGGAGCGGTGCTGGGACATTGGGAGCGTGACAGTACCCCCCCTTTATGCCCCCCCTCCGAGCAAAGTACCCCCGGGGCACCCCGGGCCGGGCCTCCAGGCCGCGAATCAGCTCATCAACAGGGAAGGACCGCGAAGTCCTCACCCTCCTCTTGGCCACTACACCTCTCACCGGACACCCCTTGGCAGCAGCAACGGGGAGAGGGAAAGTACTGGCAGCAGGAGAGAGGGAATCGTGGACGACCGGCTCGGTAGTACAGGAGGTAGAAGAGAGGGTATCAAGAACGACCGGCTCGGGTGTCTCGGACCGGGCACGGGACATTGTCTTATCATCAGAAGTCGGTGGTATCAGAGTCTCAATTGCCAGGGACGGTGGAACGACGCTGGACTGCGTTGTCTCTTCTTCTGGTTCCGGTGGCACCACCGGCACAAGTGACAGGAGTTGTGGTACGGCGCTGGACTGCGTCGTCGCCTCTTCTTCTTCCTGCGGCATAACAGGCTCAGGTGCCAGGGGCCGAGGAACGGGCTGTAGACAGTGGTCATGGCACAAGGGACTCCAGCGAGTGATTGCGCCAGAGCGCCAACTGATGTCAGGGTCATGGAGTTGTAGCCAGGGCAGACCCAGCAGGAGCGCGGGAGCCATTCTCGGGATGACATACAAGGCAATAGTCTCAGTGTGCAGAGCACCAACATGGAGTCTCACGGGTTCGGTGGTATATAAGACGAGTTCGTATAACGGTTTTCCGTCCACAGAGGCGAACCAGAGGGGTTTAGCAAGCGGGATGATGGGTATCCGATAACGGTCCACTGTAGCTTGTGGGATGAAATTACCCGCTGCCCCCGAATCAATGTGAGCCTCTGCCGTGAACCGGGTCTTCTCAGTCATTACCTGGACAGTCTGTGTAACTGGGACTGAGGGGATTCCGGTACCAAGGGTGGCGGTTCCCACCATCCCTTGGATTTGGGGTCTTCCTGGCCTCTCAGGGCAAGAGCGGAGCAGATGTGAACCGCTTCCACAATAGCAACACAGGCCCCGGGCGAGCCGCTCTGCACGGCGTTGCTCGGCTTTGCTCAGCCGGTCTATTTGCAGAGGTTCGGGAGTTGAATCACAGGAAGGCAATGGCGGGGGAACGGTAGACCTCTGCAGGACAAAGGCGTGACGGACTGGTCGCTTCTCCCGGGATACCTCCTTGGTCCGTTCCTGAAAACGGAGATCAATCCGGGTGGCTAGGGATATCAGAGCGTCCAACGTACGGGGAACGTCACGACCGGCTAATTCATCCTTAATGCGGCCCGACAGGCCCTCCCAAAAGGCCGCCGTCAGTGCCTCGTTGTTCCAGCCTAGCTCGGAGGCAAGCGTGCGGAACTGGATGGCGTACTGGCCAACAGTTAGGGTCCCTTGGCGTAGCCGGAGGAGCGAAGAGGTAACCATGGTAGTACGTCCTGATTCATCGAAGGTACTTCTAAAAGCCTGAAGGAATTCCCGGATGTCGGTGGTCAAACAAACAGGTGCGGGAGCAGCTGGAAATGCAGAGAGCACTGGTTCAAGAAGCTTCTGCAGGTCTTGGGATCCCCCGCATAGCGAGGCGGTGCAGCGAGGCGGAGGTTCGAGGTCGAGGAGACAACGGGTTCGGACGTAGTCGCTGTACGCTGTATGGATGAGGTCGAGGCGGCGGTCTGTAACGTGTACAACCGGTGGTCCACAGACGTCAGGAACTTCAGTATGCGGTGTAAGGTGTCACGCTGTTGCACCAGTTCCTGGCGTAGTTCAGCCAGCTCAGACGTTTGTGCTCTGGCGGAATCCATGGCCTGATCAATCTGTCAGGACCGGGAGGACTGATAGACCCAGGAGGTGGATCCGCTGGACCGAGCACCCCACCGGGGGGCAGGGTACACGGCAGCCGGAGCACTGGCGTGGCCGGGACGGGAGCCGCGTCCCACAGGGGACGGGTAGAACAAAGTCACTGGGGTCACAGAGTTCTTGAGACTGTACGGTATACTGGTACAGGTGCCGGGTAGGAAAGACGGGTAGTAAGCAGTAGTACAGGTAACGGGACACGGCACAAGGGGACCTAAGCACCTAGCTTCCAAAGACTAGCTTCAAGACACGTTGATCAGGCGCCGCCCACATGGAAAGGCCAGTCTTATATACCCAGCACAGCCCTATGTCATATCCTGCTTCAGGTGTGCTGGGGCTATAAGACCAGGAGAGTGGGTGCGGCCCGGTCCTATACAGAAGCATGAGCCTCAGAATCAGAGCCAGACAACTCAGAGTCAGACACAAGGGAGCAGGACGCAGGAGAGCACGAGCGGGAGTGGCAGCCGTGACCGGTGGGCACGTGGACTGGATCAGTGGGTACGGAGCGGTGCTGGGATGGTGCGACCGGATCAGTGGGTAAGGAGCGGTGCTGGGACATTGGGAGCGTGACAGTAGGGCGGTGTTTGTGGTTCCCAGTGTGTGTGTGGTGTGTTGTGTGGTGCGTGTGTGGCGGTGTGTGTGTGTTTTGGGGGGAGGTGTGCACCCCCCATCGTGGTCCACCCCCCATGCTGCACCCCCCATCGTGCTCCTTCCCCCATGCTGCGCATCCCCCATCGTGCTACATCCCCCTAGCTGCGCACCCCCCATCATGCTCCTTCCCCCATGCTGCGCACCCCCCATCGTGCTCCATCCCCCATGCTGCGCACCCCCCATCGTGGTCCACCCCCCATGCTGCACCCCCCATCGTGCTCCTTCCCCCATTCTGCGCATCCCCCATTGTGCTCCATCCCCCATGCTGCGCACCCCCCCATCGTGCTCTATCCCCCATGCTGTGCACTCCCCATCGTGCTCCATCCCCTATGCTACGCACCCCCATCGTGCTCCATCCCCCATGCTGCGCACCCCCCATCATGTTTCATCCCCCCATTCTGGGCACCCCCCATCGTGGTCCACCCCCCATGCTGCACCCCCCATCGTGCTCCATCCCCCATGCTGCAGTCCCCATCGTGCTCCATCCCCCATGCTGCGCACCCCCCATCGTGCTCCATCCCCCATGCTGCAGTCCCCATCGTGCTCCATCCCCCATGCTGTGAACCCCTCAGAGAGGAGTATAATAGGAGGATTATAACAGGAGTATAATGGGAGGAGTAGTCCTGGGGAAAGAGGAGTATAATGGGAGGAGTTGTCCTGGGGGGGAGGTGTACAGGTGCCCAACGTGTGTGGGGGGCGTGGCCGAGCGGGTATAGTGTGAGGGGGCATGGCCTAGCGGGCATAGTGGGAGGGGGCATGGCCTAGCGGGCATAGTGTGAGGGGGTGTGGCCTAGCGGACATAGTGTGACGGGGCGTGGCCTAGCGGGCATCGCGTGTGAGGGGGAGTGGCCTAGCGGGCATATCGCGTGAGGGGGCGTGGCCTAGCGGGCATCGCGTGCGGTGGTGTGGCCTAGCGGGCATCACGTGTGGGGGTGTGGCCAAGCGGGCATCGCGTGCGGGGGACGTGGCCTAGCGGGCAGCGCATGCGGGGGGCGTGGCCTAGCGGGCATCGCGTGCGGGGGCGTGGCCTAGCGGGCATCGCGTGCGGGGGGCATGGCCTAGCGGGCATCGTTTGCGGGGGCGGGCCTGGCCAAACGGTTAATCCATGCGGGGGGCGGGGCCAGGCCAAGCGGCCAATCCGTGTGGAGGGGCGGGGCCAGGCCGAGCCCAGCGGCCAATCCGACGGTTGTCACTGTAAGGACACAATTTTGGAGCAAGACAGACAGACAGACAGACAGAATAAGGCAATTATATATATAGATATATATATATTATCCTAAACGCGAAGGGGAGTATTGTATGTCATATTGCATGTCTCTCTATGACAACTTGGCTCTCTGCACAAATAGAAACTTTGCCCCTTAGACCTTTCACCCAGCAAAAGCAGATTGGCTGCTGCTTTGCACTGATGAAAGACAACCATGCTGAAACACGTCCAAATTAAGCTTTTTTTTTTGGCTTCTAATCTAAGTCATGTATGAAGTGACGGTAAAGGGTTATATTGACTTTTAGGATTGCTACATTCAATAGGTGGCACTAGAGTTCTTGTCTTCTTCTACTTGGTCCTTTAGTTTTAAAAATGGTGGCATACAGGTCAGACCTCAGAGGCAGTGGCTCCATTCTAGGTTTTGGCATAAGAACAAGTTAGTCATCTACATGGACGTAGAGACATCAAATAAAGATAAAGCTGTTTTGTAGAAAAATTTGGATTTTAGTAATTTTGTTCAGATACCAGAATGTGAATATAACATATTGTCATGCAGGGTCAGCCACTCATGGTTTGGCTGGCTTTTCTAAAACACGTCACAAGTAGATAGACCTGGTTTTATGGGTGTGTCACAGGTGACAGACAGTCATGTGGGTTCTGGCTATAGAAGGTCACAGTGTTTGACTGGGCAGAATTTTCCCTAACTTTCCATTGTTCCTGCTGTCAGTATTCATTGGTATAGGTAGCTTTCCTGCTAGATTCATCTCTCCCCCTTTTGGACCCAGAAGGAGCTCAACTTCAGCCCAGCTGCTAATCATAAACATTCTCTTTCTGCTTAAATACCCCTTCCTTCCTTGGACTGATGCTGGTGATATTCTTAGTTCATTCAAGCTCTGGTTGCAAGCAGGTGGCTTGTACTCCTCTGTGATATGGTTGTTGAAAACGTTGCTGAATTTCTACCTGTGTGATCTGTGGATAAGTAGTTCATGCTTTTCCTCCTGTGTGTCCTCCTTGTGTTGTCTTTAGTGTTTAGTGGGGTTGACGAAGAGCTCATCCCACCTATTCCCTATTTAGAGTCCAGCACTAGGGATACCTAGAGTCAGGTATCTGGCTTGGTGCATAGGTGCTTAACCCTAGAACACACAACCATAGAAATCTACAATAGAAAACAAGTGACCTAGTAGGCCTGCGAGGCCCCAGGTATGTGTTATAGGATTAAATACCCCTTCCTTCCTTGGACTGATGCTGGTGATATTTTCAGTTCATTCAAGTCTTGGTTGCAAGCAGGTGGCTTGTACTCCTCTTTGGTGCTGTTGCTGAAAACTTTGCTGAACTTCTACCTGAGTCATCTGTAAATAAGTAGATTATGCATTTTCTCCGGTGTCCTCCTTGTGTCATCTATAGTATTTAGTGGGGTTGACGAAGAGCTCAACCCATCCATTCCCTATTTAGATTCCAGCATAGGGACACCTAGGGTCAGGTATCCGGCTGGGCGCATAGGTGTGGAACCTATCTGGAGTGATGAGGGACCCAAAGGACCAGCAGAAGGTTTGGTGAGGGGTCACCATCTTTCCTATCCCTAGACACAGTCCCTGTCGCCATTCACTTGGTACTTGCTCCGTACCTAGCGTGATAACTGGATATTTTAACTTCAATCTATCACATAAATATATTACATGATGAGAAAATGAGGTTTAGGCACCCAAGACTCATCCCGACATCTCATACCCCTTCTAAGTTCTCTTTAAATTGTTTTACACTAAGATCTTCAATTTACGTGCTAATATCCCATTGTAAGGCAAGGGATGGGGGGAATTGAGCGTATGTTCATTCATCCGTTTCATTGCATTCATTTTTTTTTTCCAAGGAGAAATGCTTCTGGCAGTGGAACTAATTTGTCACAAATATTAAAACTTGAGCTAACTGACTTCATACACAAAAAAAAATGAGACAATTATCATTTATCATATTAATGCTAAGTCTACGCCCCAAAAAACATTGGCATGGCAGCGGATTTAAACAATACCCATCAAATGTCTTTTTGAATATTTTCGCATTACTCACCGTCTGTAGACAAAGGTTGTATTAACTTCTCGGTTTTCTGTTGAAGGACGTGTGTGGGTGAGAACGCTGGCATTCAGCTCCACACAGAATTGGATTAAATGGAGAAAAGTTCAAGTAGGGACAGAATAAGAATTATACTAAGATTTGAGAGATAGACAAAAAAAAGTATTATGCCAAATTATACCGCAAGGCCAGAGGATCATATTGAGTAACTGTATAATCTCCATGTAGTAATAAGTATAGAAAACAATCGTAGTAATAGAGACAAAAAAGAAATACAAATAAATAAATAAGCAGATAGCAATTGGCGGTGCCGGATGTTGGACCATAACTAATTTCATATTCATGACCATTTTCATCGATAACTACTCAATATGTTAGTCCTTTAAAGAGAACCTGTTTTATGCCGTAAAATGATTCCTACACCATGGCCCCCCAAGTAAGATATCGAAACGTGCGTGTCGGGGCACGTTTTTCTTAGGCATACCAAACCACCATGGTTGAGTGATCACTGTGTTTTATATTGGATCATTGGATTATTGCAACCTCCTGCTCTGTGGCCTCACTTCTAACAGTATCGCACCCTTACAATCTATTCTAAACTATGCTGCCCGGCTAATCCACCTGTCCCCCCGCTACTCCCCGACCTCTCCTCTCTGCCAATCGCTTCACTGGCTTCCCATTGGCCAATGACTCCAGTTCAAAACCCTAACCATGACCTACAAAGCCATCCACAACCTTTCTCCTCTCTACATCTCTGATCTAGTCTCCCGGTACCTACACGTAACCTTCGATCCTCACAAGATCTCCTTCTCTACTCCTCTCTCATCTCCTCTTCCCACCATCCAAGATTTCTCCCGTGCCTCCCCTATACTCTGGAATGCTCTGTCACAACATATCAGATTCTCGCCTACCTTGACAAGCTTCAAAAGGAACCTGAAGACCCACCTCTTCCGAGAAGCCTACAACCTGCCGTAACCCTCAGTCCGATATAACGCCAAACAACCAGCTCTACCCTAACCTACTGTATCCTCATCTATCCCTTGTAGACTGTGTGCCCTCGCGGGCAGGAACCTCTCTCCTCCTGTACCAGTCTGTGCCTTGTATTGTTTGATTATTGTACTTTTCCCTACTATGTATACCCCTTTCACATGTAAAGTGCCATGGAATTGATGGTGCTATAATAATAAATCATAATAATAATAATAATAATAATAATAATAATAATAATAATAATAATAAAAAATAAAATAATAATAATAATCATGTTTTTTCAGATACCTGGAGCATTATATTAAAATGGATGTTTTTCAATTGAAACCCTGCTCCAGCTGATGGCTGTATTTCAATGAAAGAGAATTAAAAAAGAAGACTATCTAATATATTTTTTGAAACCCATGATTTTTATATATATATAGAATTTGTCTTTTTTTTTACTATCATATCTCATATATGTGTTAGTCTATTATCTTATATTTAACATAAACCTCTATTTATGTGTTTGTAGATCATTCTAGAAAGAACTTTATGCCATGTGTGGTTTTGTTAGCCCTATGTGAACTATCTTCAGGGTCTTTCTATATAAACCTGCTAAATTTGACTGTAATATGCTGATGTTGTATTTTACCCCTTGCTTTAATATTTTCTAATAAATGTTCTATATGTTTTACAAGGAAGTGGTATAGGATTTATTTTTCATGGTCATGATGTGACCAGGACTATGTTCACCCTTTTGGTCCTCTTGTTATAATAGTGTTGAGCGAGTAGTTGACTATTTGTACTGGCTATGCTGTTAGCGAGTACTCTCCGCTACTCGCATATTTGTTACAAGTAGCGGGCGCAATGTAAGTCAATGGGAAATACTCGCTAAGTAGCGAGTAACTCGAAAGCCCCACTTTTTGTGCGACTGCCGAACAGTACGGCTTTTGGGTTACTTGCTACTTAGCGAGTATTTCCCCTTTGACTTACATTGCGCCCGCTACTCGTATCGAATATACGAGTAGTGGACAGTACTCGCTAACAGCATAGCGAGTACAAATAGTCAACTACTCGCTCAACACTATTCCTACTATTATGATTCATAATCCCTTCACCCACGGCGGGAGATTTTCCATTTTTTTGTTTCCGATTTTTGCTCCCCTTCTTCCGAGAGCCGTAACTTTTTTATTTTTCTGTCAATCTTGTCATATAAGGGCCTGTTTTTTGCAAAACTAATTGTACTTTTTAATTAAACCATGAGTTTTAGCATATAGTGTACTGGAAAACGGCAAAAACAATCCAAGTGCAGAAAAATTGCAAATAAAAAGTGCAATTGCACGATTGTTTTTGGGGTATTTTATTCACCGTGTTCACTGTATGGTAAAACTGATGTGTGGGTTTGATGCCTCAGGTTGGTACGAGTTTGTAGATACCAAACATGTATAGCTTTACTTTTATCTAAAGGGTTAAAAAAAAATGCAGAAGTTTGTCCAAAAAAAGTGGCACGCTTTTTGCTCCATCAGTGATGGCTTATTTTTTGCGTCTCAAGCTGACGTTTTTAATTGTACAATTTTTGCGCAGATGCTATGTTTTGATCGCCTGTTATTTCATTTTGCGCAGAATTTGCAACAATCAAAAAACATAATTTTGGTGTTTGGATTTTTTTTTGCCACTATGCTGTTTACTGATCAGATTAATTGATTTTATATTTTGATAGATTGGGAATTTCTGAACGCAGCAATACTAAATATGTGTAGATTTTTGTTTTTATAACCATTTAATTTTCAATGAGGTGAATGGGGTGTGATTTGAACTTCTAGATTTTTTTTATTTTTTTAAACTTTTTTTTTTAATATCTTTTTTATTTTACTAGTCCCTCTAGAGGACTATAAAGATCAGCAGTCTGATTTATCATTCATTTTTCCTGATCAGAGCTGCACAACTCTGATCTGCAGAAATTCTGCGTTCTTTTTGCAACTACTGCTCTGCCGGCTGTAACAGGAACTATGTCATGATAGCGACAGGAGTCATCACATTGGTGAAAAAGGTTGTAAATTTGCTGTGTGGTGCGCTGCTGATCAAAATGTATTAATTTATGTATTAGCAATAAATAAAATGACAGTGGGAATAAAGGACACTACACATTACGGGGACGAACTAACCTTTCTGTATGCAAGGTGTCATTTCGTATTGAATTGATGATGCCCTACAACTTTGTAATTCACTTTTTTTCTCTATCTTGTTCCGTTTTTGAGATAAAAATGCTAACGCCGTTGTTTTCCACCAGATGGCGCTATAGGTGGTTTTATTGTGTAGTGCATGGCCACTTTACTATACCTAGACACCACTTCTATGCCTACAGCTGCCGCCGTTCTCAAGTTACTGGCGGTGGACAGGATATGGGTGGACACACTGTATAGCAGTTAATTAATAGTTTGCAGACGTGTTGTTCCAGGAGCTGTATCTCCAATGATATGGAGGAAACATTGTGTTGTATTGTGCATTTAGGCACCCTTACAGACGCCGCTTTCTGCATAGCATAGTGTAGTTATAGTTGGTCTGAGTGGAGGGTCAGTCGGTGCACAATGTTTGGGGTCAGCAATGCTCTGCAAACCGATATTACATGGCTGAGGCTTTCAGTTCTGTATTGCCAAACCTTGTATTTAGCAACGCACAGAAGTACACAAGATTGACTCATACATTTTTCATGGTAATTACCACACTGTGCAAACAGTAGTCTAATGCCTTTCCTGTCTGTACGCCTTCCTACATATCCCTCCGATCTGGGCTGATCTTCAGTACCACTTTACGATACAGTCTAAGCTGTGATTGTGGCCTCCAGTGGGCACGCACGGAAGCAGCTAATTCTATGTGATTATAAATAGTCTTTCCACATAGTCAGCGGAGTTCAGATAATGTCAACGGCAGTTCGGGATTGTATATATATTTTTTTTATATATATTCTGTTGATTTCACATTGACATATCACCCTACCACCACCCTTCCTTAAAGGGGTCATCTGGTCTCAGAAGAAGAGTCTGCAAGGTGCTTTACACGATGCAACATCGCTAGCGATTGCTAGCGATATCGAGCGCGATAGCACCCGCCCCCGTCGTTCGTGCGACATTTGGTGCTCTCTGCCGAAGAGAACATTATCGCTACGGCAGTGTCAGACGCAAATGTGACGCCCTGGGCAAGCCAGGGGTCACAGGTCATAACACCACCACACCCTACACCCCAGATAGGAACACCAAGGCTAACCTAAAATCCTTGTTGCCTTCCTCCAGGGGCTGATGTCCACACCAGGAGGTGGGCCAGGCGGTTGGCTCCGCCCACCGAGGAGTTCACAGCCCTGGAGGCGGGAGAACCAGGCAGAGATGAGTTTAGGAGGAGGAAGTAGAAGGAAGTGGTAGAGGAGCTTGAGAGAGGAGTTAAAGTGGAAGATTAAGTGGAAGTAGTGACAGAAAAGGAACAGTTAAGCAAGCCTGAAGTTGGTCCGGGTGTGTGCCCCGGACTGAGACAGCAAGGTCAGCAGACGGCGGTGACTGTCTGCAGGGGTGACTGCTTGGAGGTTGCTGGAAGGACCGCGGACGGGTGGTGGCCCGGCGGTACCGGAGCGGTATACGAAGAGCAGTCAGCACCAGTGGCAGGGGCCTTTCGGATCCCGGCAAGGCTAGGAGTCGCCGTGAATTTGCCAAATCCGTTAGTGAAGGGGACCTCTGGGTCTCCCAACAGCCAAGTCCCGATTGAAGGCAACAGTCCAACCGTTACAGAGAGACACCGCCACCGCCAGGGCACCAGTTTCTCAGGGCCAGCGCCTGCGGGCAAAGTAGGGCTCCTCCGGCCCATATCCAAGCCGGGGAGCGGGTTACCGGTGGGAACCCATCGAAACCATCATCATCTTAGATGCAGGAAAAAGGGACCGTCACCGTCACCTACTGGGGAAAGCAAGTGCAGCCATCCGTGGGAACCGTCTTTCCAGCCGTGTGTTTTACCGAGAACTGTGTCATCGTCTCAAGCTAAGTGAGTACCACAGTGCCGCAAGGCACAGCGCTGCCCCCGCGTCCCTGCACCCTACCGGGCCCTGCATCACCCACCTCATCACCGGGCCCCGGGACAACCAACCCCCTACCCACGGAGGGGAGGACTAACATCTAGCTGCTCCATACCATCACTCCCGGGATCCCCATACAGAGCAGCGGTGGTGTCAACAAATCACCACAACCGTGGGTGGCATCACGGACAATAAACTATCCCAAAAACCGATCCCCTTTCACTCACGGGCGAGGAGCGCCGCTCGAGTCCCCGGGATCCGGCCCATCGCTCGAGCCACCGAGCAGCAGCAGCAGGCCGCAGTGCCAGACGGACCCGAGCAGTGGGAGAGCGCGGCGTCCCCTCCTCCGCCCGCGACACAAATACCTTGTAAGCGACATTGCTGTGACCGCCGAACAATCCCTTCCTCATGGGGGAGGTGCGTTTGGTGTCATAGCGACGTCACTGCGGCGTCACTAAGCGGCCGGCCAATAGAAGTGGAGGGGCGGAGATGAGCGGGACGTAACATCCCGCCCACCTCCTTCCTTCCGCATTGCCGGTGGACGAAGGAGATATGTGCTGCCGCAGGAACGACGAACAACATCATACCTGCAGTAGCAACGATCACCATTTTTGAACGATTTTGCGATCGTTGATCGTCGCTCCTTGGTGTCACACGCTGCGATGTCACTACCGACGCCGGATGTGCGTCACTAACGACGGGACCCCAACAATATATCGGTAGCGATGTCACAGCATGTAAAGTACCCTTAACAATTTGATCATATAGAGTGACTGCAGACTTATCTGTCACGCTAGGTACAGAGAAGTACAAAGCGAGTGGTGAAAGGTAAGGGAAGAGGACCCCTGTTTCTAGGGAAGGGGGAGATGGTGACCCCTGACCAAATCTACTTCTGGTCCCTGGGGTCCTTCACCACCCTAGATAGGTTTCACACCTATGCGCTGAATCAGATATCTGAACCTAGGTATCCCTAGTGCTGGACGCTAAATAGAGAACAGGTGGGATGAGCCAACTAAACGCTACTAAACCACACTAAACGCTAACGGAAGACACAAGGGGGAAAAAGCATGAACTACTTATCCACAGATGACATAAGTAGGAGTTCAGAATACTTCAGCAACAATACTATATATAAGAGCAAGCCACCTGCTTGCAACCATAGCCTGAATGAGCTGAATAATATCACCAGCACCAGTCCAGGGAATATGGGAGTATTTAAGCACCAAGAGAATACTGATGAACAGCAGCTGGGTGGAACACGAGCTCCTGCTGGGTCCAAAAGGAGGAAAGATGAATCCAGCAGAAAAGCTACCTATACCAATGAATACTGACAGTAGGAACAATGGAAAGTCAGGGAGCATTCTGCTCAGCCAAACGCTGTGACCTTCTATTGCCAGAACCCACATGACTGTCTGCCACTCGTGAGATTATCTTCTGAAATTGGATAACCTCTTTAAAATATTCAAAAAAGTAAATAATCAGGGCAACTATGCATTATGCTATTGAAATATAGACAAAAAATGCACAAAAGAATGTTACCAAGAATAATAGGGATGGAGTACTGGATTACATGTCCTAAACAATCACTGCATACAACTCAAATGAGATGACTCAGGATGAGGTGGAAGCAACGTGAAGGCAAAGCAGCCAGCAAGTGCTCAGAACCTCTAGGAATGCCTTCAAGACTGCTGCCTTCAGTCTGAATCTATAATATGCACATTCCAATAATAACAAATTACTGTAAACACATTGGAAGTATATATTTGTTTAAACATTTGATTCATAATGTACATATATATATATATATATATATATATATATATATATACATATAGGCTACTCACAAAAAGTTAGGGATATTTTGGCTGAAATTTCAAGATGATCCTAAGATGTCCTCTAACCTTTTCAGGTGAACTTAATGTGACCTTCTCTAATGTTCTGAATGCACATGTCCAATTATTCAATGTTTCAGGACTTTTTGCACAACTTGCTGTTCTCTAACAAGGATCTTGAAGGGAATCTATCAGTAGGGTTTTGCTACCTCATCTGACAGCCGCATGATGTAGGCAAAGAGATCCTGAGTTCAATGATGTATCACTTAGATTAGTTTAGGCTACAGACAACTCTGAGACAGTGAAAGATTTAAGATTTTGCATGTGTCAGAGCTCTGAGAGCTGTCCCTGCCCACACCAGGCATTCAGTGCACATTTCAATAGGCAGAAGCTACTAATCACAGACTGGAGCAGAGTCAGACTAGAGCTCATGGACAACTGAGACTCACTAATGATAAAGATAAAAGGCTTAAGCTAACATAGGCAGGTAAACAAAAGAAAAACCTGTGAAATAACAGACACAGGGCCGAAGTCTCCATTTTAAAGGGTGCTTTACACGCTGCGATATCGCTAACGATTTATCGTCGGGGTCACGGTGTTTGTGACGCACATCCAGCGTCGTTAGCGACATCGCAGCGTGTGACATATACGAGCGACCTTAAACTATCGCAAAAGAGACAAAAATCGTTGGTTTTGGAGAGGTCGTCCAAAAACCAAATATCGTTGTCTGGTTAGTAGCGATATTGTTCCTCGTTCCTGCGGCACCACACATTGCTGTGTGTGACACCACAGGAGCGACGAACATCTCCTTACCTCCGTCCACCGGTTATGCGGAAGGAAGGAGGTGTGCGGCATTTTCCAGCCGCTCATCTCCGCCCCTCCTCTGCTATTGGACGGCTGCCGCAAGACGTCGCTATGACGTCGCACAAACCGCCCCCTTAGAAAGGAGGCGGATCGCCGGCCAGAGCGATGTCGCTGACCAGGTATGTATGTGTGACGCTGCCATAGCGATAATGTTCGCTACGGCAGCGATCACACAATATTGCACACACGACGGGGTGGGTGCTATAACATCGCTAGCAATTGCTAGCGATGTCGCAGTGTTTAAAGCACCCTTAACACTTGCAGCATGCTGTCTTCAAATTACATTGTAGAAATCTGCTGACAGAGACCCTTTAAAGGGAACCTGTCATCAGTTTCTTAAGCTATAAACTAAAACGAACACCTTAAGCAGCGTCTGTGCTGTATTCTATAAAGTTACATATTATTCCCTAGCTCACCCTGTACACCCCACAAATACCTTTTGAAAATCTCCTGCACTGTATGGTGATCCTTGGGTCCGGTCCAATGGGTGTCCTAAGTTGCGGCTGTGGCGCCCCTGAGGCTTCCGTCGCCACAGGTCATTGCACCCCATCTGCGGTGTGATGCCCCATACTGGGAGAGGAAGAGAGTGAACTCCGGTCCCCTGGTAAATTCACACTACACCCATTGCTAGGGACACACAGGACCAGGGAAAGTGGCAGGCAACCCTCCCATGCTGCATGCTGAGAGGGGCTGTAAGACCCATCCCTGCTCCCATAGGTTACAGCTTAGCAACTGGGGAGGTGGGAGGAGCTAAGGAGAGCAGACAGAGATAGGAAGGTCAAGTCTAGTCAGTTCGCTCAGGGAGTGGGAGAGTGAGGAGTGAGCATGTAGGACGAGAAGAGAAGAAAGGGTCGCAGGGCCGCGGGTAGTCCTGTATGGTACCACGAGCAGTCCTTGTTGGGTACCGCTGCCGAGGGCCCAGAGGCGCTACGGGTAGCTGCAGGCTGCGGTGGCCCGTTCCACAGTGACATCGGTGGAGTGATTAGCTGCGACAGGGGACGGTCCCTAGAAACTGGAGGAGTGAAAAGACAGTCTCCAGACAGTAAAAACCGAGGCCCAGGGAATTGCAAGCTCCCAGGGCCAGAACCCAGAGCAGACCTTCAGAAAAGGGGAAATCAGCCGACAGGTGACCCCCCCAGCCTGGAGGCTGTAATGGAGGCCAAGCCAAGTCCATCTACCTAAGGCGAGGCTAGTGAAGACAGCAGAAAAAGAGACACTAAAGAGAGGGAACCGGACTTCACGCTCGGAATCATCCAGAACTGACGGAGGTCCCTGACAGTGGTCCCAGCAGTCTGAGGGTCCCTGCAACTGTGACGGAAACTGTGAGTAAAAGAACTGGAACTGCACCTTTGGACTCGTCTCTGTTATTCCATCTCCATAGACTTTCACAAGCACCAACTGTGCCCCGGGCATTGCTCCACCTGTGGGGAGCAGTACCACCATTGCTGCCATAACACCATCCCGGAGGCCTCACACAGCAGCGGCGGCTTATTAGCCGCATACCACAGGTGGCGTCACGAACACAACCATTAACAAGCAAGCCACATATTTTACTGACACCCACCAGGGCCACGGAGCCGGGCCCAGCCACCACTGACTACCACCGGACTAGTCCGGCCCGGCACCGGGTGTCCCATACCCCTGGGGTGGGCGAGTCAACTTTGGCGTCACGAACAGGATTTCGTGCCCGGTCTAACCGGGTACTGTGCGCCTGAAGAACCGTGTGACAGACTGTGTCCTTTACTGAGAAACCGCCGCCATTAGCGCTGCTGAGAGCGGGAAGAAGGGGGGCGTGAAAGAAGAAAGGGCGCGAAGAGAAGCCCCGCCCCCTTGTCCAAGAAAAGCGCGCGAAGCGGTGCCCGCCATAGAAAGCGGAAGAAAAGGAAGCGGCGACCAAATAAGCTGGCCGGCTGGCAGAAAAAGCTTAAACGCCCGACCAACAGATAAAGAACAAGAAAATGTACCTGATACTAAGTGGAGCGGTGCCGGCCGTGATGGGCTGGGCGCCAGTCTGGCGCCAGTTGCTAGTACAGCCTCCGGCCCCGCCTCCGAGAAGGAAAAGGGAGCAGCCGAGTGGCGTGGTCGAGCACTCGAGCAGTGTCCCAGGCAGCCTTCTCCAGGACGGTAGCATGGCGGAGGAGCTGCAGCGGAGTGCACCAGGAGCCGGCAGAGAGGATTGCAAGCTGGACCTGCTCCAGGAAGAAGTGAGAGCTCTGGCCCGGAGGCTGCGCAGCATGGAGGCAGACCAGCGGAGAGAGACGCCGAGGGTGCCGGAGGATCTGGAACGGTGGATGGATGCCGCGGAGCAAGTGCAGGGTGAGCAACCAGAGACCCCGTCCAGTCCGGACCCAGGGCCCCGCCATGAACCCCCGCTTAGCCCCTTCACCGACCCTCTGGCCTTTCCGGTCTGCCCTGCGGACGCCCGGTGGGGCACCGGAGGCCTGCCTGAGACCCCCGCGGACGGAGCCTGGGGAGGGGTAAACCCAGAACAACTAGCGGGCCCCCTGCCGAGTCCTCCTGTGAGCCTCCTGGGAATGGCATCCCCGGGAGTGAACTGGGACGCGGCGCCCATAGAAACCAAGGGACTGCAGCGGCCGCTGCGCCCCAAGGCAACTCCCCTGGCCAACGAGCTGACGTGCCGGAGGCTGGTGGTCGAGTACCAGCGGGAGCGGGAACTCCGGGAAGAGAAAAGAAGGGCCCGAGAAGTCGCCAACCTGGCCTCCAAGGAAGAGGTCAGGAAGGCCCTGAAGAGAACTGAGTGCCCGGTGAAACGGGGCACCGTAGTCGATTTCCGGCAGAAAGGTGGCTGGGGCTTCATCCGGGAGCCTGGCCTGGGCAAGGATGTGTTTGTGGCCCGGAGAGACATTGAGGAGCACCTGCCCAGAGGCCACCCAGGGCGCGACGCTAAGCCGGGTGATGAGGTGGAATATACTCGGCTGATGGGAGACCGTGGGTGGTATGCGCTGCATGTGCGTATTATGCAGGAAGAAGCGGCCCCGGAGGAACCGGAGTGGCGCCGCGCCATGTCATCTCGCAGTGATTCCCCTGCCAGCAGCAGCCGCAGCCCTCCAGACAGACAGACCCAGGCCGCAGAACGTTGCAGCGGGCCTACAACAGTTACCCAGGAGACACAGACCAGGATGTCTGGACGCGGCAAACAAGGAGGGAAGGCCCGCGCTAAGGCCAAGACCCGCTCATCCCGGGCAGGACTGCAGTTCCCAGTCGGTCGTGTGCACAGGCTTCTCCGCAAGGGCAATTACGCCGAGAGAGTGGGCGCCGGCGCTCCGGTCTACCTGGCCGCTGTGCTCGAGTATCTGACTGCTGAGATCCTGGAATTGGCCGGCAATGCTGCCCGAGGACGTGCTGGGATTTGCTGTGGGGGAGTGTGGCGCCCCTGAGGCTTCCGTCGCCACAGGTCATTGCACCCCATCTGCGGTGTGATGCCCCATTCTGGGAGAGGAAGAGAGTGAACTCCGGTCCCCTGGTAAATTCACACTACACCCATTGCTAGGGACACACAGGACCAGGGAAAGTGGCAGGCAACCCTCCCATGCTGCATGCTGAGAGGGGCTGTAAGACCCATCCCTGCTCCCATAGGTTACAGCTTAGCAACTGGGGAGGTGGGAGGAGCTAAGGAGAGCAGACAGAGATAGGAAGGTCAAGTCTAGTCAGTTCGCTCAGGGAGTGGGAGAGTGAGGAGTGAGCATGTAGGACGAGAAGAGAAGAAAGGGTCGCAGGGCCGCGGGTAGTCCTGTATGGTACCACGAGCAGTCCTTGTTGGGTACCGCTGCCGAGGGCCCAGAGGCGCTACGGGTAGCTGCAGGCTGCGGTGGCCCGTTCCACAGTGACATCGGTGGAGTGATTAGCTGCGACAGGGGACGGTCCCTAGAAACTGGAGGAGTGAAAAGACAGTCTCCAGACAGTAAAAACCGAGGCCCAGGGAATTGCAAGCTCCCAGGGCCAGAACCCAGAGCAGACCTTCAGAAAAGGGGAAATCAGCCGACAGGTGACCCCCCCAGCCTGGAGGCTGTAATGGAGGCCAAGCCAAGTCCATCTACCTAAGGCGAGGCTAGTGAAGACAGCAGAAAAAGAGACACTAAAGAGAGGGAACCGGACTTCACGCTCGGAATCATCCAGAACTGACGGAGGTCCCTGACAGTGGTCCCAGCAGTCTGAGGGTCCCTGCAACTGTGACGGAAACTGTGAGTAAAAGAACTGGAACTGCACCTTTGGACTCGTCTCTGTTATTCCATCTCCATAGACTTTCACAAGCACCAACTGTGCCCCGGGCATTGCTCCACCTGTGGGGAGCAGTACCACCATTGCTGCCATAACACCATCCCGGAGGCCTCACACAGCAGCGGCGGCTTATTAGCCGCATACCACAGGTGGCGTCACGAACACAACCATTAACAAGCAAGCCACATATTTTACTGACACCCACCAGGGCCACGGAGCCGGGCCCAGCCACCACTGACTACCACCGGACTAGTCCGGCCCGGCACCGGGTGTCCCATACCCCTGGGGTGGGCGAGTCACGGCTCCTGTCCCAAATTTCTGCACTGATTGCTGTCCTCTGCTGATGATTGATATGGATGAAGCTTCCTGTGCCATCCACATACCCTTGCCAAATATTGCTCCTGCGGAGAGATATTGCTGGCTCGTGCAGGCGCACTTCGCTCTGCCTTACTGCATAGGTGCGCATATGTCGCGGGCGGAGGAGGGGATGCCGCGCTCTCTCTATGCTCGGGTCCGGCTGGCACTGCGGCCTGCTGCCGCTGCTCGGTGGCTCGAGCGATGGGCCGGATCCCGGGGACTCGAGCGGCGCTCCTCGCCCGTGAGTGAAAGGGGGTTTCTGGGTGTGGGGATTGTTTATTATTGTCCGTGACGCCACTCACGGTTGTGGTGATTTGTTAGCACCACCGCTGCTCGATATGGGGATCCCGGGAGCGATGATGTGGAGCAGCCAGTTGTTGTGTTGCCCCTCCGTGGGTAGGGGTTGGTGATCCCAGGGCTCAGGGGGAAGGTGGGAGATGCAGGGCCTGGTGGGCGCAGGGACGCGGGGGGCAGCGCTGTGCCTTCCGGCACTGTGGTACTCACTCAGCCTGAGACGGTGACACAGTTCTCGGTAAAACACACGGCTGGAAAGACGGTTCCCACGGACGGCTGCACTTGCTCTCCCAGTAGGTAATGGTGATGTCCCTTTGTCCTGCACCTAATGTTCTTGTGTTGGTAGCGATGGGTTCCCACCGGTAACCCGCTCCCCGGCCTGGGTATGGGCCGGAGGAGCCCTACTTTGCCCGCAGACGCTGGCCCCGAGGAACTGGTGCCCTGGCGGTGGCAGTGTTCCTCCTTAATGGTTGGACTGTTGCCTTCAATCGGGACTTGGTTGTTGGGAGACAGACGTCCCCTTCACTGACGGATTTGGCAAATTATGGCGACTCCTAGCCTTGCCGGGGTCCGAGAGGCCCCTGCCCTGGTGCTGACTGTCCTTCGTATACTGCTCCAGACCGCCGGGCCACTACCCGTCCGCGGTCCTTCCAGCAACCTCCGAGCAGTCCCCCTCCAGACAATCACCGCTGTTGCTGACCTTGCTGACACTGTCCAGGCACACAGCCACGGACCAACTTCAGGCTTTCTTAACTCTTTCTTGTTACTTCTTTACTCCGCTTACAAGCTCCTCTCCTTTGCTCCACTACCACTTCACTTCCTTCTACTTTCACCTCCACACTCAACTTCACTGTTTACTCCTCCACTCCCTAGCTTGAACTGCTGGTTCTTCCCGCCTCCAGGGCTGTGAACTCCTCGGTGGGCAGAGCCAACTGCTTGGCCCACCCCCTGGTGTGAACATCAGCCCCTGGAGGAAGGCAACAAGGATTTTAGTAGCTTTGGTGTTCCTAACTGGGATGTAGGGTGTGGTGGTGTTGTGACCTGTGACCCCTGGCTTGCCCAGGGCGTCACACATACGCGAAGTGGAAAAGTCTCTGCGCATGCGCAAGACATGTGCACAACACTTCAGAATTCTCATTGACTTTGTTAATATAAAGTTTTGAGTCAAAACTGCTCCCAAAAATGCAGTGTGTGCACATAGTCTTAAGGTGTGTACATGCTCAGGTTTATATAGCTGTGCTTTGGAGCCCAAACTCTTCAACTCTCCAATTAAAACTGTGTTTGTTTTTTTTAACTTATGGAGATTTCTGGAGAGTTTCTGCTCCAAAAATCCAGCAAAAAAACAGTGTGAACACTCCCTAACTATCTCAGTTCCGTAGGCTTACCAGTAGTCCTACAAAAACCACCGATATTGCAACGAGCTGTTCCGAACCTGTTCTATCCACCATAGTGTGCTCCGTGAGTCACCCAGATAATACATATTTTTGATACTACATAATTACCTAAACGCTGTCGCCCTTTTCCAGCCAGTTAACAATGTGCAAAGGTTTAATACAGATATAAATGTGAAGGACTATATTCTCTTTATCTCTTAAACCAATTAAGTCTCCCTTTTGCTGCATTTTTTACAATCCTATTAGGAGGAATTAGGTAATTCTTTGTTGACAACTCTGATTTTATTCAAGTTTCTAAATTAGACTTTAACATTCATCTCTAAGAGCAGAGACATTCAATTATTGTAATTAGCAAATCTGCTTTTAATGGAAATATATTATTATTGCAAAAAGTGAACCTGACACGTACAATACAATATAGCTGATAAATATAACCGTTTTACAGATAGATATTGCAGCATTTATTGTTTTGCTTTTCTTCTAATTCTAGTGAATGGAATGGAGCCTATGTGATATTTTTGGTAACTTCCCAATTATATATCCATTTTTCACAGGACTAGAGATCAGCAGACCCATGTATGTTATGCAGTGTTTGGCTCCACACTCGCGTTGTGCAATGACAGTGCCAGACTCTGTTCACATTGTAGAGTCTGATCGGCAACCTTATGTCTCCTAGTTGGTCAGCCAGAGCCGGGCGTCAGCAGCCAGAGCCGGGCGTGGGCAGCCAGAGCCGGGCATCGGCAGCCAGAGCTGGGCGTCGGCAGCCAGAGCTGGGCGTTAGCAGCCAGAGCTGGGCGTCGGCAGCCAGAGCAGGGCATCGGCAGCCAGAGCTGGGTGTTGGTAGCCAGAGCCGGGCTTCGGCAGCCAGAGTCGGGCATCGTCTGATTCTTTTCCATTTTCTCCCCAGTCCTGCAGGAGTTAATTCCTATGGATAGGTGTGCAGTTCCTGGGAGCCCAAGTTGCTGATTACCACCCACATCCGTCTCCTTCCTATTTAAGGGATGGGAGTCAGTTTCTCTGAGCCGATAATAGCTCCAGCAATTCCGGTCTTTGTGATGATCCAGTTCGGGGTGACCTGTATTTTGCTATATTGAGTGGTGTGGAAGTTTCCTTGTCATGCATTTACTTCCTTCCATTTTCCTTTATTTACTGTCCTTCATGTTTGAGTCTGTGTACGAGTTTTGGTTTTCCCTTGCCTATGTCATTTTCGTGGGATTTTGTTACTGTATTTCCAGCCCACTCCAAGGGTGGGGGAGAGGGGGAGTAAGATCTGGCCTTGGACAGGAGTCAGGGTCACGCTAGGGGCTCAGACCTGGCTACCATCAAGCCTACCTCCGAGAAAAGGGACAGCGCAGGGTCTCTAGTCTGAGGGTCAGTTTAGGAGCTCCTGTGCAATAATTTCATACTCTGTGGTAGGTTAGCCAATTTTTAGTTAAAAGTTCATTTCGGGACCCAGGCTTGACCTTAACTTGTTCCCGAAAATCCGAACCCCATATACGTTAATGGGGACATGAAGTAATGTGCTCACCTCGAGTAATGAGTATTATGGAAAGTCAAGAATTGGGCAGTTCAGCTCTCCACCCACATACAGGCAGGACGGCGGTTTTTTTTTTTGGACATACTTCATCTGAAAACGTTTTTACCTCCAGTTATAGCCATTCAGAGACTGTAAGCGGCTCTCACTGTGCCGGACACCAAGTTTACCCGAGCACCCCAATACTCACTCGAGTGCTTAGCATACATACAGCACCCGAATCGGAGGCAGACTTTTTGAAAAGGCTCTTGTTCGGGTTCGAGTCCCGGACACCCAGTGTTCGATGCTAATCCCGATCTTTACAGTTTGGGTTAGCTCATCTCTTCCGATAACAGTTTGATGGAGTATTTGCAGTTGAAACTTTTTTGCGCTTTTGTTTTCTCCTCCCTTTCTTCCAAGAATCATACATTTTTTCGTTTTTTGCCTCTAAAGCCGTATGAGGACTTGTTTTTTATTCGACGAGATGTAGTTTTGAACGACACTATTCATCTGGCCATATAATGTACCGACAAATGGGAAAAAAGGTGAAATAGTGCGGTAAAATAGTGAAAAAAAAATGCACTTGTGCCATAGTTTTTTAGGTTTTCTTTTTAGTTTTTAGGTTTTCATTTTAGGGATTATCGTACAAAACCAAAAGCATGAATCGGAGTATAAGTTGGCATAAGTGCACTGTATAGAAGTGTGCCGCCCCTGCAGCAGTCGGACTGCTCGGATCTGGGGTTTGCTGTGGCTCGAGCGTCCCTGGACCCGGGGCTCAGGGGCCACTCAATTTAAAAAGGGGGTGATATTTACAAGGGATAGTTCGTGACACCACCCGTGGTTCGCGGTAAGGGGAGTACCGCCGCTGCCGATAGGAGTACCCGTGGGAGATGGAGTGGGCTAGCCAGATGGTGATCCCTCCACGGGTAGGGATAGGGATGGTTGGTGGATGGTGCAGGGTGTTGCACAAGCCAGCTGGGCAGGCAGGACGCGGGGAGGGCAGCGTACTCACTCAGGTCATGCGGATGTTGATGCTACCAATAAGCAGACTCTGACACAGAAGTAAACCAAGTCTCTTGGTAGCACTGCCGCTTTGGGGATCCCGTCCGGGTGTCCGTCCCCACTGATATTGCTTAGTGGTCCGGAGCCTGCCTCCATGCACAATTGTGTAGAAGTTCCTAGGTGACCCGTCAGCATGAAACTTTCGGGGTCCCGCTCCCTTTATTTAGTGGAGCAATGCTCTTGATGGCTTGGACCTGGGATCTCAGTGGGTCGCATAAGCTGGAAAACCCTATCCCCCTCGTTGTGTTGATGCCTTCAATCTCTGAGCGCATGGGGAAAGTTCATAAAAAGACTATCCTCCACAGGTCAATTATCAGTTTGTGTGAAGCTACTCCCTGCTCTAGGATCCTGTACCCCGTCGTGCTCGGTACCGGTCCGTTTACTGGATGTTCAGGTGCCGTCCATTCTCCAAAACTAAGTCAGTACACCCTTTCCAATACCCTGTGACCGGGTCTCCGACTCCTCTGGTCCTAGACCACCGTCTGCTACCCAATCAAGGTCACACAGGGAGCTACAACTCCCTCAGCTCCTCACTCTTTGAGGGCTCCTACTGAACTGACTTCCTTCTGTCCCACCAGTCTGTCTGACCCCTAGACGGGTGGCCCTTTTCTAGCTAGACCAACCCACTGGTGTGTCTGACAGGGTGTGGTGTGAGGTGTGGTTAGGATTTGAGTGCTGATGGAAGCAATAACAGTGTGTCGGAACCCAGAACCATGGAGGGTGAGTTCTGCACTATGAGAAACAAGAGTGCAGTTCCCTATGACACCCTGATAGAGTCAGGGGCGTCACAGAAACTTGTTCACACTGTGGGCATTTCACAGACAAAACCTAAGATAGAAACAAAATAAGCATATTCCCTGCAGTAAAAAAAAGAATTAAAAAGTAACTGTGCAAATAAATAACATATATTTTTGATCAAAAAGGTGTAAAGCCATCTACCCGCGATAAGGTGTACTCCAATTGGGATGGTCATTGTGATCATTGTGCAGCAAAACTTGCCTGCAAATATGATTTTTGGTGTCAGTACAATTAGGTTACAACAATAAACTTGCTATTATTATGTAGTTTGTAGGTGGTTAAGAAAAATGTTAAATTTCTTTAAAAAAAAAATTGGGTCCCAAACCAAACTTTATCTAATGTCAGGCTACCCACCGAACCGAACTCCCACGGGTCCTCACATATCAAGTCCTGGGTTCAAATCAAGGACAACATTTGCTAGAAGTTTACCTACTCGAGGAGTGGGTGGCATTAAAGGCAATCAGTGAACAGGTTTTTGTGATTTCTTCTGACAGCTGCATAATGTAGAAACAGAGACCCGGATTCCAGGGATGTGTCACTTACTGGGCTACTTGCTGTAGATTTGATAAAATCACAGTTTTATCAGCAGGAGATTATCACTTGAAGACATGGCCATGTAGAGCTCTATAACCACCATCTCTGTATAACCCCGCCCCGTACCACTGATTGGCAGCTTTCAATGGACAGGGTTATACATATCTCGACTTTCAGAGAACTGATAGATCTGACGCAGATAAAGCTGTCATTTTATCAAATGGAATCAGGGTCTCTGCCCCTACATTATGGTGTTTTCAGATGTGGTAACAAAACCCTGATGACAGATTCCCTTTAAGACAGTAGATAGGCATGTGGAACAGTAATATAACGTATTTTCCGGATTATAAGACGCACTTTTCCTACCAAAAATTTGGGAGGAAAATGAGGGGTGCGTCTTTTAAGCCAAATGTAGCTTACCGGGAAGGTGGAAAGGGGTCACAGGAGGCAGGGGTAATGCTGTGGTATTGTGGAATGTGCGCTGTGCTACGGGGACTGCTGGTGCTCACTGTGGGTGGTGAGGCAGGGGCCATCATGAAAATATCGGTGGTGCGGGCTTCAAACAATGGTGCATCTACGCACACGTCCCATTGATCTCCCTGCAGCGTATGTAAGGAGAATGGTGCTCGTAGGTGGTGCGTGTGCAGCTGAGATCTCAGCTCTTTATTGAACCGATAGCTCAGTCTGCGCACACGCCGACTAGGGGTGCCATTTCTTTGAAGCCCGCACCGCTGACAGTTTGTGGATGTTCCTGCCTCAGAGCGCCTGCCGTGAGCATCCGGGACACCTGCAGCATCGCCCTACTCCACCACCGCCCAACTCCACCACCGCCCAACTCCACCACCGCCCTACTCCACCACCGCCCTACTCCACCACCGTCCAACTCCACCACCGCCCTACTCCACCACCGTCCAACTCCACCACCGCCCAACTCCACCACCGCCCTACTCCACCACCGCCCAACTCCACCACCGCACTTACTTCCTGTGACTCCACTCCATCACCGCTGATCCCCCACCAGTAAGACACAACAGGATTATAAGACAGACCCCATATATATTTTTTTTACCTTTCATTTTCTCTAAATTTGGGGTGCGTCTTATAATCCAGTGCGTCTTATAAAACGGAAGCTATGGTACATATAGACAAATATTCTATCTTAGTCTTTTAGGTTTTTCTTTTAGGAATCAGGCACAGGACAATTCTTTATTGTATATTAGTCATTAATATACAAGTTACTTTGTTTCAAACTCTGTTGGGAAAATGGGATTATTGTACAGAAACCGATGATAGGCAAACTTTTTGCTAGACAGGAATACAATTATGTTATTTTCTCAACTCACAAGAAGCAGCTGTTCTTCAAACATCTGCTAACTGTGGATACGGAAAATTGAAAAATATTTCATATTTATGACATTCTATACAGCCCAAAGCTATAAAAAATGGGTTATGAAATATGTTCAGCTGAATACGCTTTAAATATGAATAATATTTCCAGAAATCTTCCGTCGCAGGTTATTTTCCAAAATAGCGGTCTCCACATTCCCAGCTTGTTTAAAGCGCAGATAAAAATTTTATTGTTGCACATACTGAAGCCGTAACAACATAATATCCTAAAAAAAAAAAAGTCAGTAACAGTCTACTAGATCATGGTATGTCTATGGAGAAAAAAAAATGTTCAGTGGAAAAATTGGACAAATTTGATACAAATGACATATTTAAAAAAAAAAAAAAAAAAAAAAAAAAAAAAATATATATATATATATATATATATATATATATATAGATAGATAGATACATGGATAGATAGATAGATAGATAGATAGATAGATAGATGAACCAGTATTAAAAAATCACAAATTCTAAAATTAAAAAAATTAAAAATGGTTACTATTTTTTCTTTTTATCCATACTAAATATATATATATGTGCTTGTATTAAAAAATTGCAGAGAGAATGTTTAACTATTTTTCTTGTTTATAGATATTTAACAATGTATATATACATGTTTTAAAAAATTACAAATTCTAAAATTAAAAAAATTAAACATGTTTAACTACTTTTCCTTTTTATACATATTGTTCTTTTTTATACGTATTTAAAAAAATAATTATATATTTTCTATATATATATATATATATATATATATATATATATATATATACACAGTACAGACCAAATGTTTGGACACACCTTCTCAACTCTAGAACAAATATTAAGAGGAGACTTTGTGCAGCAGGCCTTCATGGTAAAATAGCTGCTAGGAAACCACTGCTAAGGACAGGCAACAAGCAGAAGAGACTTGTTTGGGCTAAAGAACACAAGGAATGGACATTAGACCAGTGGAAATCTGTGCTTTGGTCTGATGAGTCTAAATTTGAGATCTTTGGATCAAACCACCATGTCTTTGTAGAAATGGTGAACGGCTGGACTCTACATGGCTGGTTCCCATCGTGAAGCATGGAGGAGGAGGTGTGATGGTGTGGGGGGGCTTTGCTGGTGACACTGTTGGGGGTTTATTCAAAATTGAAGGCATACTGAACCAGCATGGCTACCACAGCATCTTGCAGCGGCGTGCTATTCCATCCGGTTTGCGTTTAGTTGGTCCATCATTTATTTTTCAACAGGACAATGACCCCAAACACACCTCCAGGCTGTGTAAGGGCTATTTGACTAAGAAGGAGAGTGATGGAGATGACCTGGCTTCCACAGTCACCAGACCTGAACCCAATCGAGATGGTTTGGGGTGAGCTGGACCGCAGAGTGAAGGCAAAAGGGCCAACAAGTGCTAAGCATCTCTGGGAACTCCTTCAAGACTGTTGGAAAACCATTTCCGGTGACTACCTCTTGAAGCTCATCAAGAGAATGCCAAAAGTGTGCAAAGCAGTAATCAAAGCAAAAGGTGGCTACTTTGAAGAACCTAGAATATAAGACATATTTTCAGTTGTTTCACACTTTTTTAAGTATTTCATTCCACATGTTTTAATTCAGAGTCCTGAAAATAAAGAAAACTCTTTGAATGAGAAGGTGTGTCCAAACTTTTGGTCTGTACTGTGTGTATATATATATATATATATATATATATATATATATATATATATATATATATATATATATATACTTGTATACAAAAATTAAAAAAATTACAAATTCTAAATAAAAAAAATGAAAAATGTTTAATATATATACTTGAATTGAGAAATTGCAAATTCTTTACTTAAAAACAATTGAAACTGTTTAACTATTTTTCCTTTTTATATATAATAAATTATATATATATATATATATATATATTATATATATACACTTGTGTTCAAAAATTGCAAATTCTAAAATTAAGGAAATGGAAAATGTTTAACGATTTTTCCTCTTTATACATATTTAAAAATAAATAAAAATAAATAAAATATATATATATTTGTATCAAAAAATTGCAAATTCTATAATTAAAACAATTAATATTTAAATTTTTTTCTTTTTTATACATATTTTAAACATATATATATACATATATATATATATATACGTATATATGTATGTGTGTGTGTATATATATATATATATATATATGTATATATGTATATATATATATATATATATATATTTATGTATATATACTTGCGTTCAACAATTTCAAATTCTAAAATTACTAAAAAATGAAAAATGTTTAACTAATTTTTCCTTTTTATTTATTTAAAAATCTAATGTTGACCTTTAATAAATGAAAAAAATAAATTAGCTGGATATTTTAAATGGTCGTATGTTTCTCGAATATTAGCGATATTGTTTTCCAACTTGCTCATTTTAGTGATTTGGATGTTACCTCCATAACAGCTTGAACATCTTGCGCTAACCCGCTATGATAGCAGTAATTAATTGGCATAGACTATGGAAGCTGAGGTCAGCAGCATCAGGGTTTTCAGCTTCTTCACTTATTTGGGTTTGGCAGGCGAAACAAGTTTTTTGGCTTGCTCTTTTGATAGCTCTGGCATGCTCGGGGCACAATATTTTTGATAACCAGTAGCATCTGGGTCTTCAGCTGGTTCCTGGCAAACTCTGCCTCCTCACTATTTTCTCCTGGTTGTTGTCAATGATATGGAGAAATAGTAAGATTGCCTATGTTTTGGGTTCCGCTACGGAATTTTTCAACTTACCTAACATTTTCATCTAATCGTATTCCAGAATCACTTCATTCAGTCAAGATAATATCTCTGAGAATTTCATTGTGCTGTTAGTCCTGTTTTTTTTTATTTCTTTTACTAATCTTGAATCCTTACTTCTTGTCACTTCACAATCTAAGTCTTGACATTACTGATCTCCTCCTATTCCAGTCCCCAAATGAAACTCTAGGAATCTGGTAAGTTCCAAAACATGTATCAATGTCAAGAGCATGAGAGTAGAGGTGCAAATCTAGGGCTGTTCGAAGTCAAGATAGTAGAGATGACCGAATGTGGGACAATTTGCTCTACCCATATTTTCACCAATGTCCTATATGGGAAATTCCAACGCAAATGTGCCTGTTAGAGAATTTTTGGTGACATAGACTTTCAGAATCTTGACTAGAGAAGAACGGACCCATTGAAGTTTGGGTTCACCAGGTTTGGCCGAACTTTAGTTACAAGTTTGTTTCGGGACCCAGACTTCACCTCCATATAACTCCACATAAATAAGTGGGGACCCAAACGGGCTTGACTTGAATAACATGTATAATGGAAGTCAATTATTGGGTGCTTCGGTTCTCCACCCCCTTAAAGCCAGCCATAAACAAAGCATTTTCGGAGAAGGGAGGGTGTCATTTTTTAATTTGGACACACTACATTCAAAAACGTTGCTTTTACTCCCAGCTAGAGCGATTCAGAGTCTGTAAGCGTCTCTCACTGATCCGGGCACCGAGTGTACCTGAGCACCTAAATGCTCGATCAAGTGGTTAGCAAACAAAAAGCACCCAAACTTGGACACAGACTTGTTAAACAGAAAGTGTTTGGGTTCGAGACGCGCATTCGGTACGAACCCCAACCTTTATAGTTTGAGTTCACTCATCTCTAATCCTGACTACCACCAACGAGTAAGATCAACAATTAAGAAATAGTAGTGGTCATCAGATTAATCTTCCTTGGGTCCCACATTAATCACAGCACCAGAATGACATCAGAGATCAAGCATCAAGTATAACTGGTTTGTGCATCTATGGACAAAATATGGAAGTGCAAGAATGTATCAATCATAGTTAAAGACTTATTACTGCAATGGTGTTCCTAGCTACCACATATGGCTTAGAATCGTAGATACTGACAAATTAATACAGAAGAAAAATTGATGCCTTCGTGTTGTGGTGCTGATGAAGACTTCTTTGAAACCCTTGGAAAGCAAGGGTCACCATCAAGATGTTCTTGATCATATATACCCAGAGAACCCAGAGATATCCTTGGAAGGCAAGATCACAAGAGAGAAACTAACCTATTTTGGACATTTGTTGAGGAAAAATTCACAAGAAATGGAGGTGCTACTCAGAAAGGTCAGTGGGGAAATAAAACAAGGACACTAAAGGCCCATTGTCTGGATACCATCAAGTATAACCCAGGGATTAACATCTTTCAAATTTTGCACTTTTCGCCTTCAATAATCTCTTTGTTGAACTGTTTATTTGTAGCTACAAAATGAGTTAACTGATAATCCGGTAGTAAGTTCCGACAGTCGTGCTTTAGTTTGTAACCCTTTTATCCATTTTTTTAGCTACTCTTAGCTAATTTGTGACTATAGACACCATTAAAGTTGAATGTGTAGAGAAATAAAGAGCCTGAAAAATCAAAATTTTGCAAAATTTTTAATGAAACCCAATTTCAAATATTATTTTTAACCTCAAATTCATGAATTTAAATGCAGAGAGTAGAAAACCTCTAAATGTTACGTTGCTTGTGCACCCAAGAGTCCTCCATTAAAAGTTATCTTATTAGTCATGAGAGCCAACTATTACGCCATCGGTGCTTCCAGCCTGGGAGCTCCAACGCCATCTCTCTGCTCACTTGTCCGGTCCCCATCCTTCCTGTCCTGCTTCATGGCTCCTGGTTCTCCTCGAACCTCCGTTGGTACCCCGCTGCCTCCTTTGCAGAGGCACTGACAGTCTGCCCCTGCCGCCGCCTCCTCCGTGCTTCCTGGCCTGTCTTCTGGCTGCTGAGGTCCGTGAATGGGCGGTAGGTAGTGACCGCGATCCCTCTCTTATTCTTAAAGGACCAACACCACCTGACCCGGAAGTCCTTCCTATGGCCTTTACAGGTACTGGGTATTTAAGGCATCCTCCCCCATTGACAGGCGCCTGTTTAATGTTTCCCCATAAATAGTCTGGCAGTGCTAGTTTTCAGGTCCTCGTGCTCTAACCTGTTTTCCATAATTGTTTGTGACTCTGTCTCCATTCTGCCTAGTAGCACCCGTATACCCACCTGTAACCATCCTGAATTCTCCAGACCCTGCCAGATCCCAGTGGCTGCCTGTGACCTCCAGTACCAGCCTGCTCTAAACCGCATCAGTGTGTCTCCTCCTCTCCGGCTCCTGGTCTCCATCCTGTGGCGTCAGCTGCCGAGGTATCGGAATTCCCCGGGGCTGCCTTCTGGTGGACATTTACCAGCGTGTGTGCCTGCTTCCATCTCCGGTGGGAGTCATGAAGATTCGGTGGCCACCCAGGTCCGCTCCTCAAGGTCAGTGAACGGTACCTTGGATCTGGAGACCCACTTCCTCCTCGTCTGGTTTCTCGGGCATGACACCGTCATATACTTGCATTGAGTTGACAATCTGTATTCATCGATTACAGTACTTCTTTGCCAATTTTTAAGGCCTTGTACTCAAAAGTTGGTTTTGCTGTAGACGACTAATGAGTTGTGAGCGACATCTGGACATGGAAGGTCTTGTGCTCCAAATTTAGTATTGCTGTAGCCGACTAATGAGTTGAGAGCGACACCTTGACATGGACCTACTGCCAAATTGAGAACATCCAACACAAAAAAGTTATTTTTTTACTTGATTAAACTGGAATATTCCATTTTCAAGTCTTAGTGAAGTCTTTTTAATAACAATAGACTTGTAAGGAACCTTCATTTATGTAAAGCTGATTAAAATAGTTCCCCTGTTTTTCTGCTTGTTGTACAGAGTCATTTCATCCTTGACCTTGGTCCTGTCTGTACAAAGTCCTTAATTTGCTAAAACTGAGATTTCGGATGATATTATTTTTTATAAGCTTGGATGGTCATTATAGTCACACGACAAAGGCTCCTGTCAAACTGTCTAACTGTGCAAACCTCCTCTCACTGGTTTCGGGGCTGTATGAATATTTACAATGTTGAAGACAGAATCAATTTATTGCACCTGCAAAATCCTCTGTGAAGGACATATTAACCCATTCATTTTAAATTGTTTAAAGCAGTGAATTTTTGCTATTTTAGGACTTTCTGCAGGAGATATGAATATTTGCTTTTGCCTGTGTCTTTAAGCTTACCAATGTATTTTATGTTTGTGATAAAAGTGAGTTTCTTTTAGTTCCTTACCAGAGCAATTTTTAAAAAATCTAAATAAGGAGGTTTTTTTATTTTTCTACTTTTGAGCCTCTTTTCCTCATCCCTCTGCATACTAAAGTCATGGTTTATTCGGAAAAAAACCATGCTAAAATCTGTTTACTGAAAACAATATGGACTGTCAGTTCACTGAGGAATCATATTACATCTACCTATTGAAGCCCAATAATGCTCCCCCAATGAACAAGCCTACTGTGGCCTCCAGTTTGATTCCCTAATAATATAAATATGCCATCATACAGTATATCACAAAAGTGAGTACACCCCTTAGGCGAATTTGAATTCTTTATTAGCAGGTAGCCCATAAATTGTAGTTTTTTTAAACCTAAAGAGAGGCATTAGTTTGATAGGGACCCAACATTATGAGATAAACCTTGACATTGGCTGTTGGGCTCACATAAAACAGGCCATTTTTGAGTACTAAGTATCTCAATGTCTACATGTTTCCATTGCAAAACTGCATGTCTATAATTGCCATATTCATTGATTACATGTCTTAGCACTACAGAGTGCAACTGTCTCTTTCTTGTTACTATGTTTCATGCTCGATATGCATCTGTTCACATTAGAAAGTTTTTTCTAAGGAAACGGTCAGAGGCATCTGGAGATGGAATTGAAAATGAAGACAGACCTTATGGAAAATATTAGAGAAATTGTGAAAGCTGGATGAAGCCCTGAATTGTTTGTCCATTGTTCTCTAAGAGCTATAATTATGTTAAGTAATTTTTAAAGGCTATGCGTCATATTGTAAGAAGCCTACAACCTGAAGTCCATTATACCGCTGCATGACCAGCTCTACTCTCACCTACTGTACCCTCACCCATGTCCCTCAGTCCACTATACCGCTGCACGATCAGCTCTACTGTCACCTACTGTACCCTCACCCATCCCCCTCAGTCCACTATACCTCTGCACCACTAGCTCTACCCTCACCTACTGTATCCTCACCCAACCCTCTCAGTCCACTATACCTCTGCATGACCAGGTTTACCGTCACCTACTGTACACTCACCCATCCCTCTCAGTCCACTATACTGCTGCATGACCAACTCTACCCTCACTTACTGTACCCTCACCCATCCCCCTCAGTCCAATACTGTATACTGCTGCACGACCAGCTCTACGCTCACCTACTGTATCCTCACCCATCCCCCTCAGTCCACTATACTGCTGCACGACCAGCTCTACCCTCACCTACTGTATCCTCACCCATCCCCCTCAGTCCACTATACCGCTGCACGACCAGCTCTACCCTCACCTACTGTATCCCCACCCATCCCCTATAGACTGTGAGCCCTCGTGGGCAGGGACCTCTTTCCTCCTGTACCAGTTGGTGTCTTGTATTGTTTATGATTTTTGTACTTGGCACTATAATAATAAATTATAATAATAATAAATAATAGTAATATCAAGTAAAGTTACCAATTTTCTAAGACTTCTGCACCATCCCAAAAGGGAAATGCCCAGCCAGTGTTGATCTGCAACCTATTACCTTTATTTGCTCCACCCCATATTACAAACCCCTCCCAGGAGGAACCTAGAATGTCTTTTTAATGACTTTTCTAGATGGCATGGAGAGGCAGTCTGTTGTATAGCACAATATACTTCCTAGTGCCACTGAAACAGTGTTATTCTAGAAGGAACTCGCCATACAGATAGGGCAGTGGGCTTATTGCACAGCCATGAGACACTACCATTCAGCTTTAATATTTCTTCATATTTTTTGTGCATAAAGCCTTGGCATTAAAGTTCTACATTTTCTTTTATCATTATAAAATATCAAATATAAAAAGAATATGTGAAGCATCTTAACAATCCCATAATTACACTTTCCAAATACCAATATATATATATAATCTAACTAATATAAAACAAGTGACCTTTTTTTCCTTCCAGATGAGTAAAAGTAACTTAAATGCATTTCATAAATGTTAATTGGTATCAAGCTTTATTTCGAATCCCTTAACCTTTGATGAAAGACCCTGCGTATTTTTTTCATTCTTCATGGGTTGCTATGTCATAGGCTGCAGGAATTCATGAGACGGTAAAAATAAACCTTATTATTATGTTATTATGAAAAATTCTGAAGCAAAAAGGTGAGAATTTCACAATATGGCAGCTGTTTAATGAGCAACAAAAATTCTAATAAGTTACCTATGAATTTATTAGAATAGTACCTAGATATATAGTAGGAATATACAGCTATGGTAGAGGTCCAATTCTGACTATGGGACTCAGGCAATCAACAATATTTCTTAAAGGGACTCTGTCAACACAGAATGACTGTTCAAACCAAGCCCAGACACTTGGTGCATTAGGGCGTGGCCAAACATTTAAGTGCATTTTCCTACTTGCTTGTTTTCCCTCTTTTTTCACCCTCCCCTCTTTTTTGATTGACAGCTCTGGTTTCAAAGAGCCAGAGAGAGGCACAGATAGATGGAAAACAAGCACACGGGAAGGTGTATATAAATGACTGGTGGCGCCATGCTGCACCGAGCACCTGTTCTTGGTTTGAACAGTCATTCTGTGTGGACAGAATCCCTTTAATATATGTTTGTCGCGAACAGCTCGCGATGTGCTTTTGGGTAATTGCAGCCTGGGATGGATTGTAAGTAAGGCATTATTGGTAGCACGTCGTTCTTAAAGAGGACCAACCAGCAGGATTTTCCTATATAAACTAAAGCCAGTGCTATACTGGCGCTATCATGCTGATTCTATACATACCTTTAGTTGTGAGATCGGATGTATAGTTTCTGAAATACAGGCAAGTAACGTTTGTGAAATGGACTGTTATTTGATTGCTAGAAGCTACAGAATATCTAAAACATACGAAATAGAATTATAAAAGGCCCAAATTTAAAATAAATAAATAAATAAATAAAAAATTACGCTAATAAAAAAAAAAGCAGCCTAAATACTCCAAAAAATAAAACATTGGCACAAATGACTTACTGAATTGGATCCTAAAGCGGGCTTTACACGCTGCGACATCGCTAATGCGGAGTCGTTGGGGTCACGGAATTCGTGACGCACATCCGGCCGCATTAGCGATGCCGTTGCGTGTGACACCGATAAGCGATTTTGCATCGTTGCAAAAACGTGCAAAATCGCTAATCGGCGACATGGGGGTCCATTCTCAAATCTCGTTACTGCAGCAGTAACGAGGTTGTTCCTCGTTCCTGCGGCAGCACACATCGCTGCGTGTGATGCCGCAGGAACAAGGAAGCTCCCCTTACCTGCCTCCCGGCCGCTATGAGGAAGGAAGGAGGTGGGCGGGATGTTACGTCCCGCTCAGCTCCGCCCCTCCGCTGCTATTGGGCGGTGGTTCAGTGACGCTTCAGTGACGTCGCTGTGACGCCGCACGGACCGCCCCCTTAGAAAGGAGGCGGTTCGCCCGTCACAGCGACGTCGCCGGACAGGTATGTATGTGTGACGGCTGTTGTGCGACACGGGCAGCGATTTGCCCGTGTCGCGTAACAGATGGGGGCGGGTACCCACACTAGCGATATCGGGACCGATATCGCAGTGTGTAAAGTAGCCTTTAGTCTACCCTTTGGTGCTTTTTTTTTTAAGTAATTTATTTTTTTTTCAAGTTGTAATTGAAGAATCAGGTGAAAACATCTGAAAAACCGAAACCCAATCCACAGTTGCAAATAAAAAATAATGGAAAACATACGAAATAGAGTTATTTTTTTTTTTTAAATAGTTTTACCCTAATAAAAAAGCAGCCTAAATATTCCAAAAACTAAACAAAAAAGTCACAAATTACTTTTTTGAATCGGACCCTTATGGTAGTCTCCCTTTCCCTGCTTTTTTTTTCTACTTCATGGTTGAAAAATCAATTTACTGCACTCAACAAATATCTAATTCACTGGTTCAACCTCAGGAATAAGCCGTAATTTGGATATTTTAAAAAAAGAAATCTGATAAAAAATAAATAAACCCTTCCATTATAGAAAAAACAGAACACAGCCTATAAATAATGATGAGCCTACTGCATGGCAGTTTTTTTTTATCATGAAATCAACATAAATCAAAAATGTCTCCTGGATTCATGCATTCCTTAACCAAGAATCAGCAAAAACACTAGTGCATGCCCTAATCATCTCCCGCCTCAACTAATGTAACTTTCTACTCTGTGGCCTCTCTTCTAACACTCTTGAACCCCTTCAATCTATCCTAAATTCTGCTGCCCGATTAATCCACCTCTTCCCCACTATTCCCTGGCCTTGCCACACTGCCAATACCTTCACTGGCTTCCCATTGCCCAAGACTCCAGTTCAATACTCTAACCATGACATACAAAGCCATCCACAACCTGTCTCCTCCTTACATCTGTGACCTAGTCTCCCGGTATTCATCTGCACGTAACCTCAGATCCTCACAAGATCTCCCTCTGTTCTGCCCTCTTTTCTCCTCTTCCCACAATCGCATACAAGATTTCTCCCGTGCATCTCCCATACTCTGGAACTCTCTACCACAGCATATCAGACGCTCACCTACCATGGAAACTTTAAAAAAAAACCTGAAGATCCACCTCTTCCGCCAAGACTACAATCTTCAGTAACCCCCAGTCCAACATACTGATGCACGATCCACTCTACCCTCACCTACTGTATCTTCACACCTTTACTGTAGACTATGAGCACTCGCGGGCAGAATCTTCTCTCCTCTTGTACTAGTCTGTGGTTTGTATTGTTGATGATTGTTCTGCCTTCTGCATTCAATCCGTGTTTTTGATTGCTTGCTTTCCAGTTGACTAATGTTTCCTATACTAGGTTGTCCTTTAGCTTCCTCTAGTGACCAAACTTCATTAGCACCAGCCTTGTATTTCATGAGTCCTTCTACTCCCCCTTGCGGTGCATTTTGGGTAGGAAGCCTCCATTTCTTGGTGATTCACAAACCGAGGACATTCTCCATTTTATCCCCTGTGTGATAGCATCTTTGGTAAGGAAATATATGTTTTTCGTTGCCATCTTCAGCTCTGGACTCTCACCATGTTAGATAGCTGCATGTATCAAGTTAGGTTTAAGCTGCCTTTACATTTGAATGTATATTGTCAGGCTTCTGTATGTATGTTCCTTGTTATATTATGCACGTGCTGATTGTATATATCTTATTGTTCTAGTCTCACCTAACAAACATCTACTAATGTTTAATAAATACAGATTTCCTTCAAGCAACAGTCTCCTTATTGCTATAGTGGATAAAGGTTTAGCTGCCTGTCAAACTGCATACGCCCCAGGGCCCGTGTAAGGAGGACAGAACAATAATTATTGAACTTTTTTATTATGTATGTCCTTTTCACTTGTAAAGCACCATGAAATAAATGGCACAATAATAATAATAATAATAATAATAATAATAATAATAATAATATAATATATAAAGCTGAGTGTATGTATGTGTGTGTGTATGTCTGCTAAAGGAATCCGCACCATCGCATTTACAATCACGAAATTTTGCATAGACACCCCATGTGACTCAGGGAATATCGTAGACTATGTTTTGACCAGAAAATTTAACCCCGCACTTTACAGTTACTCTAAAAAAAAACAAACGGTCTCCATTAAAGTCAATGGAGCTACGACCTACAGGTTATAAATAAAAGAATGAATACCAAATTGTGTCGCCACAAGGAGATATACACAAAAAAACAAAGAAAATTAATAAATAATAAATAACTAATCTCCAAAATGGAGTCAGGCTACTACGCCAGAACAAAACCAATAGAAAAGGTAGCCAAGGACAATACAATAATGATTATTGTATTGTCCTTGGCTACCTTTTCCATTGGTTTTGACCTACAGGTTATTAATAGCAGCTATGATTAGTTGCTATAGGAACAAAATAAATTGTTAGTATAAGAAGCTTATGTGTGAGGTAATAAGATGTCGGTGGGGAGATGGATAGAGAGAGACAGAAAGAGACAGACAGAGAGAGAGGGAGACAGGGAAAGAGACAGAAAGACACAGACAGGGAAAGAGACAAACAGAGAGACAGAGACAGACATGGAAAGAGACAGACAGGGAAAGAGACAGGGAAAGAGACAAAAACAGGGAAAGACACAGACAAGCAAAAAGACAGGGAAAGCAACAGAGACAAGGAAAGAGATAGGGAAAGAGATAGAGACAGGGAAAGAGACAGAGACAGAGAGGGAAAGAGACAGACCTGGAAAGAGACAGACGGGAAAAGAAACTGAAAGACAGATAGACACAGAGATAAAGACAAAGATAGAGAGAGACAGATAGAGAGAGACAGATAGAGAGAGACAAAGAGAGAGACAGACACAGAGATAGAGAGACAGACAGACACTGATACAGAGACAGACAGAGAGATAGACACAGACAGACAGACATGGATAGAGACAGAGACACACATGGATAGAAACAGACACAGACAGACAGGGAAAAGCACAGACACACAGAGACAAACAGATACAGAGAGACAGACAGAGAGACAGACAGACACACAGACAGAAAGAGACAGACACAGAGAGAAAGACAGACAGACAGACACAGACAGACAGACTGGGAGAAAAACAGACAGTTAATATCCCGAGCAATGCCGGGTACTACAGCTAATAATAATAATAAAAAAGGATAGAAAGGAGTCAACATTCTTTACATATGTTGCACCTTCTTGCTCCTTATTTAGCACTGTATTAACCCTTTAAGCTCCTAAACGTTTTTTTTTGTGTGTTTTTTTCCATTTGGCTCATACTCTATTTTCTTACATTTTCCTATAATAAAACAATTGTGCTCCACAAATGTCTCTGGTTTATGTGCGGGGCAGTTTCATCCACCACTCAATTTATGCTAATCATTGTTAATTAAGTTGTTTTTAATTTAATGTAATTTCTGTTGAATGTAATGATGTTGGAAGGTGGCAGATTGACAACAGTAGAAAATGAGGTTGGCTATTAATTCATGCATAATTACAAATTCAGCAGCAGGGTTATTGGCTACCTATCAAGCATAACCAATTTTCCGCAGATCCCTTTTCACGAGCGCTTCCACCTAAGGAACGAGATGACTTTTCTGCTCATCGGAACTGAAGCTGTGCTTATATTAATTATTGACACTCCGTGTCAAACTAACCTGGGTGATAAAAATCTGTTAGAGAGCCGATAGTGGAAGGACTGTAGGAAAAAAGACAAAGGGAAACGCAATATATATATTTTACGTTTCAGCTTAAAAGATCATTGATTTTACATTTAGAAAAACAGTCGTACGTCAAAGAAAAGGTTCGGAGCTGAATTGCTTTTTACATTGTTTACCATATGTGTCTGGACTATAGATGTAACTGCGCTGCATCTGATGAGTGAAGCCCCCCCATACACAGTAGATGGCTATCTCTCCTGAGACCCCCATACAAAGGAACGCCTCTGTGTTCTCTATGAGGAAGCCTTTGCCCGACAAAGTCAAGCCAGTGGCTTATATTCCAGAGAACAAGAGGATCTGTCATAATAAATCTGATATTATTTGTTAAGAGAGAATTGTGAGGCTCTCAAAAAATGTTAGGGCTCATTCAGACACCCTTGCCAATTGGTCTCCGCATGGACCGCTAAAGCATGGACTGTGATTGGCTCTCTCCAGTAGACCATGGCAGCTGTCGCACCGGGCTTACCGGACGGGGTGGAAGTGGGTTCCACTGGACCAATCTACCATTCACTTACCTGGGAGAGCGGACTTGGGTGACCACCGAGTCTTCACTACTACCACCGGAGGTGGTAGCAGGTGCACATGCTGGTAAGTGTCCACCCGGAGGCAGCCCCAGGGGATCCCAATACCTCAGCAGCTGGCACCACAGGATGTAGACCTGGAACCGGGACAGATGGGGCACAGTCTGGTAAGGTCCGAGACTGTCTGGCACTGGTGGGAACAGGTGGGTGGTAGGTGTTAGCAGGAACAGGAGCTACACAGAAAAACACAAGCGGGAACACGGGCACTACAGGATGGAAGCAGAGACAAAGTCACAACAAATACAGAGTGCAGGATAGAACATGGAACCTGACAACTATCATAAGAGAATAAGCTATGGGGACACATTGAACAGGCACCTCCCAATGTGGGAAGGTGCCTTAAGTACCCAGTACCTGCAAGGGTCGTTGGAGGAACATCCGGGTCGGAGTGATGCTGAAAAAGGGGAGGGAGCACGGCAGCAGCCTAGTGCGCATGCGTGGACCCCAGGACCCAGATGCCAGAGCAAGGAGCACAAAGGAGGAGGCCGGAGCAGGACGTCGGCTCTTCAATGCGGTGGACAGTGAGGATGCCAACGGGAGTGTGGGAGAGACTTAGAGGTTGCAAAACCAAGAAGGGGAGGCGCGGGACTGGAGCGGTGAGTGGAGGGTGACATCGGCGCTCCCAGCCTTGGTGTGATAGCAGCCTTATGGAAATATATGAAGGTGCCACGCTCGGTTTGGGAGAGCTGCAACCATTCCGTACATTACAGACCAAGATCAGACTGAAGTCCATGGATGTCTGAATGAAGCCTAATGGATTCTCTTGGCAGCAATTGAGATCTGTTATCTTGGAAAAAAAAAATTGATGCCAATTTTTGCCATGGATTCAAAAAGAAAGGTGGCCACACAAGAATTAGTCTCAATAAATGTGTCCATGACATATAAAATGGAAAATGTTACCAACAAGGGCCATTCTCAGATGTTTCCTTCTTAGCAAATCAGTGTTGGAATTTTCTGACATATTATGTCAGAAAAAATTGCACTGAAGTGGGAGCTAGTATGAAAAATATGATCAGTGAGACATTCGAGAATGACTGGACAATACGCCACTGCGATGTCTATAGCTTTGGTATAATAAGTTTTTAACATTGTGTAAAATGTTTACAACTGTGCATAAAAAACCCAATCTTGTAGACGTAATGCTCTATATTGAGTCATATTTTACCATATACAGTATATCACAAAAATGAGTACATCCATCACAATTTTGTAAATGTTTAATTATATCTTTTACTGGGACAACACTGAAGATCTGACCCTTTGATACAATGTAGTGTCAGTGTGCAGCTGGTATAACAGTGTAAATTTGGTGTCCTTTAAATAACTCAACACATAGCCATTAATGTCTAAACCACTGGCAACAAAAGTGAGTACACCCCTAAGTGAAAGTGCCAAATTATGCCAAAAGTATCAATATTTTGTGTAGCCACCATTATTTTCAGGCACTGCCTTAACCCTCTCGGGCATGGAGTTCAGTAGAGCTTCACAGGAGCCGCTGGATCCTCTTCCATCCTCCATGATGACGTCATGGAGCTTGTGGATGTTAGAGACCTTATGTTTCTCCACCTTTCGTTTGAAGAAGCCCCACAGATGCTCCGTAGGGTTTAGGTCTGGAGACGCTTGGCCAGTCCAGCACCTTCACCCTCAGTTTCTTTAGAGAGGCAGTGGTTGTCTTGGAGGTGTGTTTGAGGGTCACTATCATGTTGGAATTACAGTGATGATGATGTAACGTGCTGCAGCATTATTTGTGCTATATACGTGAACAAAATAATTAAATTCCCTGATGACTGATGCTGCAGACCATGATTTCCAGTTCTACCTTCACATTTAACCTTTACGGTTCTGCTACAGTTCAAAGGGTACGGGGTGCAAGAGATGGATGCAATGGTGTAATCACTTAGTGAAGACTGAACATTCTCAGCACTGCTCATTATTCAATCAAGTATCGCGGGTGCTTGGATATTTCATCTATGAAACAATGACCACAACACCCAGGCTTGCTTCACTGTATGATGTGTGCAGGCTCCCCAGGGAGAGACATTTGCAGTCAATGAATGGCTCTCCCCAGGGATAAAACAATGTTCTCGTACGTCGTGTGACCAAAAAGCAAACAAAGAAAGAAAACCCGCACTACCTCCCTCCAGAAATACTCTGATTATGGCTGGCTGTATGTAGGCAGAGACCCCCAACAGGCCAATCATTGACTTTCCGTAATGCTCATTACTTGCATTGTCTGATCACCTGACCAGCTTGAACCGATACAGCCAGATCAGATACCCACACTTTGCACTGACGAGGGGCAATCACCCCGAAACACTGTGTCTGCAAATTGGGATTCTGATCTGGCATATATCCTAGGTCATATGAAAAGGCTTGTTAAAAGGCCAATTTTGACTTTTAGGATCGCTACTTCCAATAGGTGGCGCTAGAGTTTATCTCCTTTCCTGGAGAGAAAATTTGAATAATTCCCAGAGGGGCATTGCAGCTATAAGTCCCCTTACCACTGACAGCTAGACTGGTTTGTCAGATCTCCATAAGGAGAATAGTCTTCCCCCGTGGTCCCCACATAGCTTCTCATACAGCCAGATCAGATACCCACACTTTGCACTGACGAGGGGCAATCACTCCGAAACACCGTGTCTGCAAATTGGGATTCTGATCTGGCATATATCCTAGGTCATATGAAAAGGCTTGTTAAAAGGCCACTTTTGACTTTTAGGATCGCTACTTCCAATAGGTGGCGCTAGAGTTTGTCTCCTTTGCTGGATAGACAGCTTGAATCGAGTAATGATCATTCCAGCAGTTAGTGCTCGCCCATCACTAGTAATCACCCTCCTGCGCACCTCTGGGTCATCATGGATTATTTATTAGCTTATTAAAAAAATAGACTTTAGTGTTATGTGATTGATGACATCTTCTGCTGGACCTTTTGCATGGTTGTTTAGTTTGGGGCAACCAGATTGTACGTTGGTGCCATTGCCTTCCGCATTGGTTATCTAAATATACCATATTTTCCAGTTTTAAGATGCACGTTCCCCCCCCCAAAAAAAGGGGGAAATATGGGGGTGCATCTTACAAACCGCACATGGCTTGCCAGGGTGGCAGTGGTGTCGCAGAGCCGGCAATACGGAGGGCTCAGAGGGGGTGTCGCTGCAGTGGAACAGCTCAGGAGGGTTAGTGTGCAGCAGTGGAGGGTCGGCGATACTGTGGCAGGTGCCATTGATCTACTGGTGGACTGCAGGCTGCTTGGAATCGCGGGCGGTTGACTCGATATATTTCAAGAAAATGGCCGCGGAGACCAATCTGCGCATACCCCACCTCCGCAGCCATTTTCTTGAAGTCCATCACGTCAACTGACGGCAATTCAATGTAGCCTGCAGTACGCCAGCATATCAATAGCGCCCGCCGTGACACCCCACGAGTCTGCAGTATCGCCGACCATCCGCTGCCACACACTGACCCTTTTGAGCTGCGACACCCCCTCCTTCAACCCCGCCGGCAGATCACTGGTGCCCGCCACCATGACACAACATGATCTCGCAGTATCACCGACTTTCCGCACACTAACCCTCTTGAATTGGAACACCCCCTCCTCCGAACCCGCAGTATCGCCGACTCTCCTGAGCCGTGACACCCCCTCCTTCGAGCATCACCTACCCTGCCTCCTGTGACCTTCCACTGTCGCGGGCGGAGGAGGGGACGCCGCGCTCTCCCACTGCTCGGGTCCGGCTGCCGCTGCTACTGCGGCCTGCTGCTGCTCGGTGGCTCGAGCGATGGGCCGGATCCCGGGGACTCGAGCGGCGCTCCTCGCCCGTGAGTGAAAGGGGATTGGTTTTTGGGGTGGTTTATTGTCCGTGATGCCACCCACGGTTGTGTGATTATGTGGACACCACCACTGCTCTGTATGGGGATCCCGGGAGCGATGACAGGGAGCAGCAAAGTTGTTGGTTCTCCCCTCCGTGGGTAGGGGGTAGTTATCCCGGGGCCCAGTGATGAGGTGGGTGATGAGGGATGGCGGGGCCGGTGCAGGGCTTGGTGGGGTGCAGGGACGCGGGGGCAGCGCTGTGCCTCACGGCACTGTGGTACTCACTCAGCCTGAGATGGGGACACAGTTCTCGGTAAAACACACGGCTGGAAAGACGGTTCCCACGGATGGCTGCAGTTGCTTTTCCCCAGTAGTTGATGGTGACGGTCCCTTTTCCTGCACCTAAGATGATGATAGTAGCGATGGGTTCCCACTGGTAACCCGCTCCCCGACTTGGATATGGGCCGGAGGAGCCCTACTTTGCCCGCAGGCGCTGGCCCTGAGAAACTGGTGCCCTGGCGGTGGCGGTGTCTCTCTCTAACGGTTGGACTGTTGCCTTCAATCGGGACTTGGTTGTTGGGAGACCCAGAGGTCCCCTTCACTGACGGATTTGGCAAATTCATGGCGACTCCTAGCCTTGCCGGGATCCGAAAGGCCCCTGCCAATGGTGCTGACTGCTCTTCGTATACCGCTCCGGTACCGCCGGGCCACCACCCGTCCACGGTCCTTCCGGCAACCTCCAAGCAGCCTCTCCTGCAGACAGTCACCGCCGTCTGCTGACCTTGCTGTTCTCAGTCCGGGGCACACACCCGGACCAACTTCAGGCTTCCTCAACTGTCGCTGTCTCTTCCACTTTACTCCTCTCTCTTGCTCCTCTACCACTTCACTTCAACTTCACTAACTGTTCTCTTCAACTCCCAACCTAATCTGCCTGGTTTTTCCGCCTCCAGGGCTGTGTACTCCTTGGTGGGCGGAGCCAACCGCCTGGCCCACCCCCTGGTGTGGACATCAGCCCCTGGAGGAAGGCAACAAGGATTTTTGTGTAGCTTTGGTGTACCTATCTGGGGTGTAGGGTGTGGTGGTGTTATGACCTGTGACCCCTGGCTTGCCCAGGGCGTCACACCACCACTGCCGCTCCCCCGGTAAGCTAATCATTAGGATTATAAGACGGACTCTAATTTTAACAATACATTTTTTTTCCTATTTTCCTCCTTCAAATCTTCAAATTTGGGGTGCGTCTTAAAATCCAGAGCGTCTTATAAGACGAAAAATACATTAATTCATTTGTAAGTTTATTATCAAATTTCCGCCTATTATTCTTTGGTTAACAGATTCTTAAAGTCACTTCTATCAGACCCAAGGAATGCTATTCCTATGCATGTGGTCTCCATTTTAATGAGCTCCGCCAGGTGGAGTGTTGTAAGCGAAGTGTCACGGCTTCTGCAAAGAAAAGTTGTCATTCATCAAGTCCACTAGTTTTTATTCCCCTTTTCTGTATAATATCAATATTTTACTAAATCGGCACTAGACACTGCCCCCTACAGGCTTCAAAAGGTGAGAAAAAAATGACTTTTTTTCCTCACAAACAACATATCCTATTCTGCAAATTGACCTTGGAAGAGCTTTTTTCTTCCTTACCGGTACATTCCCACAATGCTTTTCTTTTCTTGGTTGTCAACAATTATATTATGTGGATTCCTCTTCATATAGTATTGCAGCTTGAGTGCCTTATTAATGTCGATTTTCTAAATATTGCTGGTGGGGAATACAAGTTCAGAGAGGTTCCTGATTAAATAAATGATAGCTGTAAGGTTTTGCGGCCTTGAAGAACATCATAAGGTAGAGCTCAAAAGATCCCTTTGTTTCTGTGTGAGCCGGCAGGACAATGACACTGAGTCTTCCTGTTGTCATCGGTGGTAATTACGCCACTGTTTTGTCTAATCACTTCAAAAAGAGTTTTAATCATCAAACTTTTTTTCCCTGGCGCTTCAGAAGAACTGAGGAATGGATAATGCATTATCAATAAGAGGACTCTCTGAGGTATAGGCCTCAGCTAAATTAGCGCTATTGACAATGTGACAGGAAGCTGAGCCTGAATGGAGAGCGCATTGTTTGAAGAAAGAACGGCCTGAAATAACTAGAAACTTGCCGATGTAGTCATGCTGAGCTGATCAGAAGTAGCAGAGACGTGTTGTTTCCATTAGGCACAATCCATTGTAGTATCACATTTTGGCTAGGTTCAGACAGTGGTATTTCACCACCTATGTAGGAAATTCAGTGTCTGGAATGACTGCCGGTCTCCTGACCAAAACTTACAGGTCTTTATGAGACAATAAGTTCAGGTCAGGAGAGCAGCTGTCAGTTGAGTATATGGACTGTGATATTTGGTCACAATCCATTGTAGTATCATATTTTGGCTAGGTTCAGACAGTGGTATTTCACCACCTATGTAGGAAATTCAGTGTCTGGAATGACTGCCGGTCTCCTGACCAAAACTTACAGGTCTTTATGAGACAATAAGTTCAGGTCAGGAGAGCAGCCGTCAGTTAAGTATATGGACCGTGATATATGGTCACAATCCATTGTAGTATTGTGTCGCCCTGGGCAAGCCAGGGGACACAGGTCACAACACCACCACACCCCACACTCCAGGTAGGCACACCTGCTAACCAGAAATCCTTGTTGCCTTCCTCCAGAGGTTGATGATGCACACCAGGGGGTGGGCCAGGCGGTTGGCTCCGCCCACCAAGGAGCTCACAACTCTGGAGGCAGGAAGTAACCAGGCAGAAAGCCCAGGCAGGGCAAGTGTGAGGAGCTAAAGAGAGAGTAAACAAGCAGTGAAAGTAAGAGAAGTGTAAAGGAGAGAAGCAAGTAAAGTGACAGAAGGAAAGAAAGCCTGAGAGCCCAGCTGTGGGTAGGGCTAGAACAGCAAGGTCAGCGACGGCGGTGACTGTTTGGAGGGGGACAGTTTGGAAGTTCCTGGAAGGACCCCGTTGGCTGTGTGCCCGGTGGTCTGGAGCAGTGTTCCGAAGGACAGTCAGCACCAGGGCAGGGGCCTCTCGGACCCCGGCAAGGCTAGGAGTCGCCAGATTTGCCAAATCCGTCAGTGACGGGGACGCAGATCCCCCAGCAACCAAGTCCCGATTGACGGCAACAGCCCGACCATTACCGGGGAGACACCGCCACCGCCAAGGCACAAGTTTCCCCAGGGCCAGCGCCTGCGGGCAAAGTGTAGGGCTCCTCCGGCCCAGATTGCAGCCGGGGAGCGGGTAACCGGAGGGAATCCACCGCTACCATCAGACAACATAGGTGCAAGGAAGAGTAACGTCACCGTCACCTATCGGGAGTGCAGGTGCAGCCGTCTGTGGGACCGTCCTACCAGCCGTTGGTTTACCGTACAAACTGTGTCCGTGTGTCAGGCTGAGTGAGTACCATAGTGCCGCAAGGCACAGCGCTGCCCCCGCGCCCCTGCGCCCTCCAGGCCCTACACTTCACATCTCATCACCGGGCCCCGGGATCACCAACCCCTACCCACGGAGGGGCAACACAACACCTGGCTGCTCCGCATCACCATCCCCGGGACCCCCACACTGAGCAGCGGTGGTGCAATCACCACAACCGTGGGTGGCGTCACGAACTATAATAATCCCCACACCCAACCAACACCCCCCTTTCACTCACGGGCGAGGAGTGTCGCTCGAGACACCCCGGGATCCGGCCCACGGCTCGAGCCACCAGGAGCAACTGCCGGACCCGGGCAGAAGGGGTGAGCGCGGTGTGCTGACACCCTCCTCCCCGCCCGCGACAACTTGGCGTCACGAACAGGATCTTACCGCTCTGCCGTCAGGTAGAGGTGCGCCTTGTTACCGCCGGAGGCATCCGGCAGAAAAATTTCAGAAGCCGCCATCTTTGGCGCGAAAAGTTCCCGCTCGAGCGTCTTCTCGAGCAGTAGAAGCGCGAAGGCCAAAACCCCGCCCCGAGAGAGGAGGGGCCGGAAAGAGCTAAGGGGGACGGAAACAAGATGTCTGCGCCCGACGGAGCCGCTGGAGGAGCGGTGGTCGCAGCCGCAGCGGCACACGCGGATGGGAATGGGCCTGCCCAAGTCCCGGTTGTACCGGCGGGAGGTGCCGCGGCCCCCGCGCTTGCTCAGGTCATGCCGTTTTCCTTGCCCTATGCACCCGGAGCTGCCTGGCTACCGCAGTATGACGGGAAACCGGATGCCCTACAGGCTTTCCGGAAGAAGCTTAACCCGTTGCTAGAGCTGTATCCCCTGACTGATAAGCAACGTGCGGCGATAGTGCTAGGCCAGTTAACCGGTGCGGCGGAGCAGGAAGCGGAGACCTGGGCCGAGGGGGACCGGCTCTCTGTAGCCGCCATCTTCGAGAGGCTACAGACTGCCTTCGAGACCCGGACCGAAGCTGAGCTGAGGATGCAGTTTTACCAGTGCCGGCAACGAGCTGGGGATAGCATTCGGGACTATGCTCTACGTCTGCAGACCGCCCTCCGCACGCTGAAGCGGGTGAACTCTATTAATGAGGCGGATAGCAACAAGATGTTAGTGGAGCAATTTGCGCAGGGGATGAGGTCCCCTGAGGATCGTAAACAACTCCGGCTGTGGGCCCTAGAACACCCTGATGTGGACTTCGCTGTGTTAAAGGAGCGGGCTATTAAAGCACTACAGCCCCTAGCTGCTGAAGTTCTGGAACCCGTCCCGTGGCCCGTCGAGACAGCTCCTGTTATGGCGGCCTCAGCCAAACCAACCTCTGTAATGCCTGCAGCCCCGAGCAGCACAGTGGAAGAGCTGGCAGCCCAGGTCCGTCGCCTGGACGGAGACCTTGCCAAAATCCTTGCTGCACTGCAACCTCTGACCAGATCCCAGCCTCCAGCGCAGATACAGCTCACTGACAGTCCCGAAGATGTTCCCTGGATGCAGCGGAGAAGCGTTAACAACCCGCGGAGCAGACCTCCAATCTGCTACAAGTGCCGTAAGCCGGGCCATTATTACCGACAGTGCCCGTTAAACGAGCAACCCCTGGGGCCCCGGGCCAATCCTCAGGAGTAGAACACCGTGGCCCCCCGGACTGGCGAGACCGATATGTCGGGGCCCGCCCTATCATCCCCGTGGCTGTGGACGGCATACCAGTGATGGCTCTCTTGGACACTGGATCACAGGTAACTACCATACCGTACACGTTGTATCAGCAGTATTGGGCCACAGACGAGCTGGCGCCTCCAGACCCTAGTATAAATTTGATTGCCGCTAATGGACTTCCATTGACCCAGGTGGGGTATAAAGAAGTGGCTATGACAGTGGGGCAAGCTGAACTGCAACATCAGGGCATGATTGTGATCATGAATGAACCCAGTGATCATAACCCGAAAATAGTGCTGGGAACCAATGTGATGGAACACTGCATGGCTGATGTGTTGAACCTTTTGCAACGGCTAGCCGCCACGGCGGCGGGGAGCCGGCAGAGGGCTGTGCAGCGTGAGATCCGCGCCCTGATGTACCGCCAGCATGTAAGCTCAACCGGAGGGGAGATTGGTGGAGTGCGAGTGATGGATGTTGCTCCATTGACTGTGCCCCCTAGGAGTGAGATGATGATCTGGTGTAGGGCAGCAGTAGGGCCTCAGGGGCGTGACTACCCTGCGATGATGGAGCCCATGCCTTCCGAGCACTGGCCCACTGTAGTGGCCGCCCGAGGGGTGGTAGATGTGAAGAAAGGGAGAGTGCCTGTGAGAGTGTTGAACTGTGGGGAGGAAGAAGTCAGGCTCCCCCGGTATGCCACCATTGCCAAACTGCTCACCCTGGACCCTCACACTATCCAGGAAGCCCGTCCATCCGCACTCCCACCTACCACCAGCACTTCCCCACCCCAGGGGGACACCAAGGAGTGGCACCACCAGCTACATGTGGGCACTGATGATACCCCTACACATCACAGGGCAGGGGTACACAGGGTAGTGCAGGAGTACGAACAGGTTTTCAGTAAGCACCCCCTAGACTTTGGGCAGATCAAGGGGGTCCAACACCACATTCCCACGGGTGAACATCCCCCTATCAAAGAGAGGTATAGACCTATTCCCCCTGCACATTACCAGTGTGCCAAAGATATGTTGAAGAATATGAAGGAGGCAGGGGTTATTCGGGACAGTTGTAGTCCCTGGGCCGCTCCGTTGATACTGGTCAAGAAGAAGGATGGTACCATGCGGATGTGTGTGGACTACCGGAAGATCAACCAGATAACCCATAAAGATGCCTATCCATTGCCTCGTATTGAAGAATCTTTGGCTGCACTGAGAACTGCAAACTACTTCTCGACCCTTGACCTCACCAGCGGATACTGGCAAGTGGCCGTGGCCCCCGAGGACCGGGAGAAGACCGCCTTCACCACCCCGATGGGGCTCTGCGAATTCAATAGCATGCCGTTTGGGCTGTGCAATGCCCCCGGGACCTTCCAACGGTTGATGGAGTGCTGTTTGGGACATTTAAACTTCGAGACCATCCTGCTGTATTTGGATGATGTGATTGTTTATTCCCAGACGTATGAAGCCCATCTGGAGCACCTGGCCGAGGTGTTCGCGTCCCTTGCCAAGTTCGGGATGAAGTTGAAGCCCTCGAAGTGCCATCTGCTGAAACCCAGGGTGCAGTATCTAGGACATGTGGTGAGTGCGGATGGTGTTGCCCCCGACCCTGAGAAGATCACTGCCATCCAGAGCTGGCCGAGACCAACCACAGTGAGGGAAGTAAGGCAGTTCTTGGGTCTGGTAGGGTACTATCGGCGTTTTATAAAGGGGTACACGAAGATGGCTGCCCCCATGCAAGATCTCCTCGTGGGACAGACCAAAGGTGGTAGACCCATTGGAGCCCCACTGTTGTGGGAGGACAAGCATGAGGAGTCCTTTGGCCAGTTGAAGGCGGCCTTGACCGGAGAAGAGGTCTTGGCGTACCCTGACTATGGGCGCCCGTTCATTCTCCACACGGACGCCAGTAACGTGGGGCTAGGAGCGGTCTTGTCCCAGGTCCAGGATGGAAAGGAGAAGGTGATTGCCTACGCCAGCCGAAAACTCCGGCCGACCGAAAGGAACCCTGAGAACTATAGCTCCTTCAAGCTCGAGCTATTGGCGTTGGTGTGGGCTATCACAGAGCGGTTCCGCCACTACCTGGCGGCAGCAAAATTCACCGCGCTTACGGACAACAATCCGTTAACTCACCTGAACACGGCCAAGTTGGGCGCGCTGGAGCAGCGGTGGGTAGCCCGGTTAGCCAACTATGATTTCACCATAAAGTACAGAGCTGGTCGTGTCAACATCAATGCAGATGCACTCTCCCGGATGCCCCATTTGTCAGAAGAGGGGTGTGAGGACGACGACCTCGAGGAGATTGAGCTGCCTGCGTTTCACCAGCCGCCTACCGAGAGGGTACAGGTATGTCAGCAAAGGGTGGATCTGGACCCGCGGCCCAGTCAAGAGTGGCAGGACGCCCAGGACCAAGCGCCGGCTGTCCGCCTTGTCAAGACTCTGGTGGAACAAGGCGCCATGGGAATGGACCCTAGCGCTCCCGCCGAAGCCCAACGCTTGTGGAAAGAACGGAAACGGCTTTACCTACACCAAGGGAGGCTGTACCGCGAGCTGATCAACCCGAAGACCCATGAGAAAATATGCCAGTTGATCGTTCCTCAGGCTGATGTCGCTACTGTACTGCGGGCATACCATGATGGTGCTGGCCACTTCGGGTGGAAAAAGCTGGAGATGCTGTTGAGGGAGCGGTTCTATTGGAGTGGGATGCGTGAATCGGTGGAAGCCTGGTGCCGAGAGTGCGGTCCTTGTACGCTGAGGAGAAAGGACGAGACTAGCCAGAGGGCACCGTTACATCCCATCGTCACCCATCAGCCGCTGGAACTGGTCGCCCTAGACCATGTTAAGCTCACCCCTAGCCGAAGTGGGTACACCTACGCATTGACCATGGTAGACCACTACTCAAGATTTATGGTGGTAGTCCCCGTCAAGGACCTGACTGGTCGAACTGCTGCTCGTGCGTTCCAGGCTTATTTCTGCCGACCTCATGGGTACCCCGAGAAGGTGCTGACTGACCAAGGCCCGGCTTTTGAAGCAGAGGTGTTTCACGAATTCTGCCAGTTGTACGGCTGCAAGAAGATCCGGACCACTCCGTACCACGCCCAAACCAACGGCATGTGCGAGAAAATGAATCACTTGGTCCTGGGGCTCCTCAAGACGCTACCGCTGGAAGAACGGAACATGTGGCCGGAAAAGTTACCTGACTTGGTCGACATGTACAATAATATCCCAACCAGCTCGACAAAGTGCACCCCAGCGTATCTGATGAGGGCTCGGCCTGGCCGCCTGCCGGTGGATCTGGAGATGGGGTTGGAAGCTCCGGAAGCACTCCCTTCGACGGCAGAGTGGGAGAGTCGGAGGAGGGCCCAGTACCGGAAAATCCAGGAGTATGTAGAGAAAAACCTCAGTCGAAGTCGAGAACAGCAAGAGCACCGGTTCAACCAGAAGGCGCCTGCAGGTCCTTTCCAGCCAGGAGATGTGGTGCTGAAACGGAAGAGAAAAGCCCACAAACTGGATGACCAGTGGGAGCAAGTCCCTTACGTCGTACAACCCACCGAGTGGGACAATGGGAAAACCTACCAGATCAGTCGTGACCAAGGGGGCACCCTGGCCACAGTTTCTCGGGACCATCTAAAAAAATGCCCCCCAGTATTGAAAGCAGAAGCTGAAGTACCGGTTTCTCCACCAGTGGAAAAGGCAGCAGAGGTAATCCACACTGTAATGGGTGACTTCCCAGCAAACTGGCCTACACAGAACGGCGCGGTGATACTTCCAGTGATACTGTTCCCACAACCCGTGGATGAAGAAGTAGTGGAAGCGGTTAACCGTGAGCCAGAACCCGTGCCAGTGCCCAGGGATGAACCTGTACCCAGCCCCCCTGCACCTCCGCCTGCTCCACACTATAGCCGGGAGGAGGAACCGATTGTTCCCTCTACCCCACTGTCTAGTACCACTGACACCGGGCCCCGAAGGTCCACCCGTTCCAACCTAGGTAGACCCCCACTTAGGTACAGGGAGACCGTTCTATGAATGAACGGGGTCCGCAAATGTAAAAGAGTGTTGTGTGTTTGTTTGAAAAAGTTGAAAGTTTGAAATGATGAAAATGAAAATGACCGAGTACTTCACCTGATTCACCGTGTGATTTGCAACCGGCTGGAGCCGGCACCGTTGTCCCCGTGGGGACCGTTTAAGTTAATTTGCATGGGAACTATCCATGGACAAGCCCGTAAACTCTGCAGGGCAACCACAAACGTTAAGTGGCTTGTAAATATGTTGGGTACCGTTACCGTTTCCGCAATGCCGCCTCCGGAGAGGCAGGTTGGAGGGAGGGCCCTGAGCAGAGCAGGCCAGGGCCCAGCCACCAAAGGAACCGGTGGCCACCCTCTGGAGGGGAAGGACAGATCCCGCTCGGGTGACTTGTGCTGGACTGTGGGTCAAGGGGTGCTGCCTGGGTTTTAGGGGCAGCATCAGGGCCAGGTTGCTTGGGTGGGAGAGAGCGGAAACCGTGACCGTACACCGTTGCAACGTTTAAGAAAATGTGCCTCCCGTTTTGGGAAGAGTTTATGATTAAAAATGTTATTGATGTTTGATTAACCCTTGTTATCCCCTTTTACAGAAAAATAAAACCGGTGTAGGACGGCAGCCCGCGGACGGTCTGCATTTTGCTAAGGGGGAATGTGTCGCCCTGGGCAAGCCAGGGGACACAGGTCACAACACCACCACACCCCACACTCCAGGTAGGCACACCTGCTAACCAGAAATCCTTGTTGCCTTCCTCCAGAGGTTGATGATGCACACCAGGGGGTGGGCCAGGCGGTTGGCTCCGCCCACCAAGGAGCTCACAACTCTGGAGGCAGGAAGTAACCAGGCAGAAAGCCCAGGCAGGGCAAGTGTGAGGAGCTAAAGAGAGAGTAAACAAGCAGTGAAAGTAAGAGAAGTGTAAAGGAGAGAAGCAAGTAAAGTGACAGAAGGAAAGAAAGCCTGAGAGCCCAGCTGTGGGTAGGGCTAGAACAGCAAGGTCAGCGACGGCGGTGACTGTTTGGAGGGGGACAGTTTGGAAGTTCCTGGAAGGACCCCGTTGGCTGTGTGCCCGGTGGTCTGGAGCAGTGTTCCGAAGGACAGTCAGCACCAGGGCAGGGGCCTCTCGGACCCCGGCAAGGCTAGGAGTCGCCAGATTTGCCAAATCCGTCAGTGACGGGGACGCAGATCCCCCAGCAACCAAGTCCCGATTGACGGCAACAGCCCGACCATTACCGGGGAGACACCGCCACCGCCAAGGCACAAGTTTCCCCAGGGCCAGCGCCTGCGGGCAAAGTGTAGGGCTCCTCCGGCCCAGATTGCAGCCGGGGAGCGGGTAACCGGAGGGAATCCACCGCTACCATCAGACAACATAGGTGCAAGGAAGAGTAACGTCACCGTCACCTATCGGGAGTGCAGGTGCAGCCGTCTGTGGGACCGTCCTACCAGCCGTTGGTTTACCGTACAAACTGTGTCCGTGTGTCAGGCTGAGTGAGTACCATAGTGCCGCAAGGCACAGCGCTGCCCCCGCGCCCCTGCGCCCTCCAGGCCCTACACTTCACATCTCATCACCGGGCCCCGGGATCACCAACCCCTACCCACGGAGGGGCAACACAACACCTGGCTGCTCCGCATCACCATCCCCGGGACCCCCACACTGAGCAGCGGTGGTGCAATCACCACAACCGTGGGTGGCGTCACGAACTATAATAATCCCCACACCCAACCAACACCCCCCTTTCACTCACGGCCGAGGAGTGTCGCTCGAGACACCCCGGGATCCGGCCCACGGCTCGAGCCACCAGGAGCAACTGCCGGACCCGAGCAGAAGGGGTGAGCGCGGTGTGCTGACACCCTCCTCCCCGCCCGCGACAGTATCATACTTTGGCTAAGTTCAGACGGTGGTATTTCACCACCCATGTACAAATTGCAGTGCCCGGAATGACTGCCGGTCTCCTGACCAAAACTTACAGGTCTTTATGAGACAATAAGTTCAGGTCAGGAGAGCAGCTGTCAGTTGAGTATATGGACTGTGATATTTGGTCACAATCCATTGTAGTATCATATTTTGGCTAGGTTCAGACAGTGGTATTTCACCACCTATGTAGGAAATTCAGTGTCTGGAATGACTGCCAGTCTCCTGACCAAAACTTACAGGTCTTTATGAGACAATAAGTTCAGGTCAGGAGAGCAGCCGTCAGTTAAGTATATGGACCGTGATATATGGTCACAATCCATTGTAGTATCATACTTTGGCTAAGTTCAGACGGTGGTATTTCACCACCCATGTACAAATTGCAGTGCCCGGAATGACTGCCGGTCTCCTGACCAAAACTTACAGGTCTTTATGAGACAATAAGTTCAGGTCAGGAGCAGCTGTCAGTTGAGTATATGGACTGTGATATATGGTCACAATCCATTGTAGTATCACATTTTGGTTAGGTTCAGACGGTGATATTTCATCACCCATGTACTAATTGCAGTGCTTGGAATGACTGCCGATCTCCTGACCAAAACACGTACATGACTTTATGAGGCAATTGTGGCGCCCTGGACAAGCCAGGGGCCACAGGTAACAACACACACACCCCCCACCCCCAGCAGTTCACAGCAGTCATCCCCAGTGAGACCTGATTTCTTCCCTCGGGTTCAGACAGACACACCAGGTGGGCGGAGTCAGGCAGATGGGCACGTCCACCGAGGAGTCTAGCTGGCCTGAGGCAAAAACCAGCTCAGACAAGTCCAGGCAGAGGAAGAGAGAGGTCTGCAGAGAGGCAGACGCAGACTGGGGCCGAGGTTGGAGCCTAGGTCCCTCGTGTAGCCAGTGAGGCAGACGGTAGTAAATAAATAAGGAATAACGTTTGGAACTCCATTCTATGTCTGAACTGGGTGCAAAAACCTAAAAAAAACATCACTATATGGAGGTAAGGTATGCACACCAGTGACTATGCAAGGGGGATACATGTAATAGCAGAAACTGCTGTGTGAATACTGGCCTGAAAAATCCAATAGCTATATGTAAGAATGAAATGGGAAAAATGGAACCTGCATTGGAATGGAATGGAACCTGCCATGAATATATGAATAAAGAGAAATTTAGCATATAGCTATTGAATTTTTCATGTCAGTATTCACACAGCAGTTTCTGCTATTACATGTATCCCTCTTGCATAGTCACTGGTGTGCATACCTTATCTCCATATAGTGATTTTTTTTTAGGTTTTTGCACCCAGTTCAGACATAGAATGGTGTTCCAAACGTTATTCCTTATTTGTTAGTAGTTTTTCGTTTGTGAACCCAACCCACTCACTCCTATTGACAATCCACATGATACATATATATAGCCTGGGTCTCAGCTTCCCATACACGGTAAGTTTTTTAACTGCATGAGAGGACACACACAAGCTAGGGACCCCAACGTAGAGAAATACTTTGGCGTAGTGTTGGGGCTCTATTGCATTGATCAATTCAGTAGCTAAATTTCTCTATATTCATATATTCATGGCAGTAATGCAGGTTCCATTTTTCCCATTTCATTCTTACATATAGCTATTGAATTTTTCATGTCAGTATTCACACAGCTGTTTCTGCTATTACATGTATCCCCCTTGCATAGTCACTGGTGTACATACCTTATCTCCATATAGGCAGACGGTAGTGGCCGTCTGCGGGAGCCGGGAAGACAGTCTTGGTGGAACCGTAGGTAGCCGGGACAGGGTAGTGGCCCGTCCGGTACTGAACCGGAGAGCCAGCTGGAAACCGGAGCGCAGGAGGAGCGTACACGAAGGGGGCAGGAAAGGACTTACACTACTAAACTGGGTCAGGGGAAAAACACCGCAGCCGCCTGTGGGACCCGTCCATCCAGCCGTTTGTTTTACCGGAGACTTTGCATTCGTCATTGGCTGAGTGAGTACCACCGTGCCGTGCGGCACAGCGCTGCCCCCGTGACTCTGCACCTCACCAGGCCCCGTTACCCGCCTGCTATCCCTAACCCTCACCGGGGCCCCGGGACAACCAACCCCACCTACCCACGGAGGGGAGAACCAACATCCAAGCTGCTCCCTGTCATCGCTCCCGGGATCCCCGTCCAGAGCAGTGGTGGTGTCACAACCTCACCACAACCGTGGGTGGTGTCACGGACAATATCCCCAAACCACACCACCCCCTTTCACTCACGGGCGAGGAACGCCGGTTGAGTCCCCGGGATCCGGCCCACCGCTCGAGCCACCACCGAGCAGCAGCAGCAGCAGCAGCCGGACCCGAGCAGTGGGTGAGCGCAGCGTCCCCTCCTCCGCCCGCGACAACTTGGCGTCACAAACAGGATTCGAACCGCTCTGCCATCTGGTAGAGGTGCGCCTTGTGACCGCCGGAGGTGTCCGGCTGAAAATTTGGAGAAGCCGCCATTTTGGGCGTGAAAAGTCCCCGCTCGAGCGTCTTCCCGAGTAGTGGAGGCGCAAAAGCTGAAACCCCGCCCCTGTAGAGGAGGAGCCGGAAAAAAACTAAGGGGGACGGATGGCGTCTGGCCGCATGTGAACCGCGGCTGTGGAAGCAGGGACGCCAGGACTCTGCAAGTATTTGTTTCCTGGAGCACCGCTGCACGAGATGTCCCGTCCATCCGGCACCGCTGAAACCTCAGTGCCCGTGTCCACGGCCAATGCCCCGACCGACCCGTTACCCCTGCCACCGATAGCGGAGCTCGCAGCGTCTGTGAGGGAGGGCCCAGACCTGGGGTCCCCAGGCCTTACCTTCGTCACCACCCTGCCACCGGTCCCGGCTTCCATCCCGGCCGCAACGGAGATGACGACGGCTCCGGCAGTCCGCCCGGCCGCAACGGCAGCGAAGCACCCATTCCGTTAACGAATCTGGGCCCGTTCTTGGACTGGGGTCAAGGGGTGTTGCCCACTTCCTAGGGGCAGCATCAGGGCCAGGTTGCTTGGGTGGGTGACTGAAGTTTTATGAAAAAAATTGCATGTGTGAAAATGTTTAAAAAAAAAAAAAATGTTTTATTCTTTTTCAGTTCGTGAAAAATAAAAACGGTGATGAACGGGCAGCCCGCGGATGGTCTGCATTTTACTAAGGGGGAATGTGGCACCCTGGACAAGCCAGGGGCCACAGGTAACCACACACACACACCCCCACCCCCAGCAGTTCACAGCAGTCATCCCCAGTGAGACCTGATTTCTTCCCTCGGGTTCAGACAGACACACCAGGTGGGCGGAGTCAGGCAGATGGGCACACCCACCGAGGAGTCTAGCTGGCCTGAGGCAAAAACCAGCTCAGACAAGTCCAGGCAGAGGAAGAGAGAGGAGGTCTGCAGAGAGGCACACGCAGACTGGGGCCTAGGTTGGAGCCTAGGTCCCTCGTGTACCAGTGAGGCAGACGGTAGTGGCCGTCTGCGGGAGCCAGGAAGACAGTCTTGGTGGAACCGTAGGTAGGCAGGACAGGGTAGTGGCCCGTCCGGTACCGAACCGGGGAGCCAGCTGGAAACCGGAGCGCAGGAGGAGCGTACACGAAGGGGGCAGGGAAGGACTTACACTACTAAACTGGGTCAGGGGAAAAACACCGCAGCCGCCTGTGGGACCCGTCCATCCAGCCGTTTGTTTTACCGAAGACTTTGCATTCGTCATTGTGTGTGAGTGCCACCGTGCCGTGCGGCACAGCGCTGCCCCCGCGACCCTGCATCTTACCAGGTCCCGTAACCCGCCTGCCATCCCTAACCCTCACCGGGGCCCCGGGACAACCAACCCCCCCCTACCCACGGAGGGGAGAACCAACATCCAAGCTGCTCCCTGTCATCGCTCCCGGGATCCCCGTCCAGAGCAGCGGTGGTGTCACAACCTCACCACAACCGTGGGTGGCATCACGGACAATATCCCCAAACCACACCACCCCCTTTCACTCACGGGCGAGGAACGCCGCTCGAGTCCCCGGGATCCGGCCCACCACTCGAGCCACCACTGAGCAGCAGCAGCAGCCGGACCCAAGCAGTGGGTGAGCGCAGCGTCCCCTCCTCCGCCCGCGACACAATAAGTTCAGGTCATGAGACCAGAGGTCAGTTTGAGTGTATGGACCATGATATACAGTATGGTCAATTGGTCCCAGCTTTAGACCTCATTCAGACTTCTGTGTTGCATTTAAGGGTGGTGGAAATAACTAGAAACTTGCCAATGTAGTCATGATGAGTTTGTCAGAAGTAGCAGAGACGTGTTGTTTCCATTAGGCACAATTCATTGTAATATCACATTTTGGCTAGGTTCAGACAGTGGTGTTTGCAGTGCATGGAATGACTGCCGGTCTCCTGACCAGAACTTACTTGTCTTCATGAGACACTAAAGCGGGCTTTACACGCTACGATATCATTAATGAATTATCGACGGGGTCACGGTGTTTGTGACGCACATCCGGCGTCATTAACGAGATCGCAGCATGTGACAGTTATGAGCGACTTTAAACGATCGCAAAAGCGGTCAAAATCGTTTGCCGCGGAGAGGTCGTCCTGAAACAAAAAATCGTTTAATGGTTATTAGCGATGATGTTCCCGCAGGAGCGACGAACATCTCCTTACCTGCCTCCACCAGCAATGCGGAAGGAAGTAGGTGGGCGGGATGTTACGTCCCACTCATCTCCGCCCCTCCGCTCCTATTGGACGCCTGCCGTGTGACGTCGCTGTGACGCAGCACGAACCGCCCCCTTAGAAAGGAGGCGGTTCGCCGGCCAGAGTGACGTCACAGAGCAGGTATGTGCATGTGACGCTGCCGTAGCGATAATGTTCGCTGTGGCAGTGATCACACAATATCGCACGTACGACAGGGGCGGGTGCTATCGCACTCGACATCGCTAGCCGATGCTAGCGATGTTGCAGCGTGTAAAGCTTGCTTAAGTTCAGGTCAGGAGAGTGTCGCGGGCGGAGGAGGGGACGTTGCGCTCTCCCTCTGCTCGGGTCCGGCTGCCGCTGCCGCTCGGTGGCTCGAGCGATAGGCCGGATCCCGGGGACTCGAGCGGCGCTCCTCGCCCGTGAGTGAAAAGGGGGGTTTGGTTTTGGGGATTTATTGTCCGTGACGCCACCCACGGTTGTGGTGATTGTGTGGACACCACCACTGCTCTGTATGGGGATCCCGGGAGCGGTGACAGGGAGCAGCTTTGTTGTTATTTCTCCCCTCCATGGGTAGGGGGTTGGTTGTCCCGGGGCCTGGTGATGGGGTAGGGGTGGATGGCAGGCTGGGTGCGGGGCCTGGTGAGGTGCAGGGTCGTGGGGGCAGCGCTGTGCCTCACGGCACGGTGGTACTCACTCAGCCTGAGACGGTGACACAGTTCTCGGTAAAACACTCGGCTGGAAGGACGGTTCCCACGGACGGCTGCTGTTGCTTTTCCCCGGTAGTTAACGGTGACTGTCTCTTTCCCTGCACCTTGTGTACTGTTGGTAGCGATGGGTTCCCACCGGTTACCCGCTCCCCGACTTGGATATGGGCCGGAGGAGCCCCTCTTTGCCCACAGGCGCTGGACCTGAGAAACTGGTGCCTTCGCGGTGGCGGTGTCTCTCTCATACGGTTGGACTGTTGCCTTCAATCGGGACTTAGTTGTTTGGAGACCCGGAGGTCCCCTTCACTGACGGATTTGGCAAATTCACGGCGACTCCTAGCCTTGCCGGGATCCGAAAGGCCCCTGCCAATGGTGCTGGCTTCTCCTTGTGTACCGGTCCGGTACCGCCGGGCCACCACCCGTCCACGGTCCTTACGGCACCTCCGATCAGCCTCCACTGCAGACGGTCACCGCCGTCTGCTAACCTTGCTGTCTCAGTCCGGGGCACACACCCGGACCAACTTCAGGCTTTCAAACTGTCACTTTTCTCTTTCACTACTTTCCCTCCTTCTTCTTCAAACTCCAAACTCTATCTCCTCTCACTTCCTCCTCCAAACTCTAACTGCCTGGTTTTCCTGCCTCCAGGACTGTGAACTCCTTGGTGGGCGGAGACCAACCGCCTGGCTCCACCCCCTGGTGTGGACATCAGCCCCTGGGGAAGGCAACAAGGATTTCCGGTCTAGCTTTGATGTGCCTAACCGGGGTGTAGGGTGTGGTGATGTCATTACCTGTGACCCCTGGCTTGCCCAGGGCGTCACATTCCCCCTTAGTAAAATGCAGACCGTCTGCGGGCTGCCCGTCCAACACCGGTTTTATTTTTCTGAAAAAAGATAAGAAACACAATACAAGTAAAATAACATCATCCCACAATGGGAGGCACTTTTCTTAAACGTTGCAAACGGTTAACGGTTACGGCTTCCGCTCTCACCCACCCAAGTAACCGGGCCCTGATGCTGCCCCTAAGAAATAGGCAGCACCCCTTGACCCCAGTCCTGCACCAAGTTACCCGAGCGGGATCTGTCCTTTCCAGGGGACCCACGTCCATGGTGAACCCCTGGAACCCCCAGAGGGTAGCCACCGGTTCCGGTGGTGGCTGGGCCCCAGCCTGCTCCACTGCGGGCCCTCCCTCCAATCTGCCTCTCCGGAGGCGGCAACGGTGGAAGCTGCAACAAACATTTGTATTTACATCCCACAAGTTTGTGGTTGCCCTGCAAGTTCACGGGCTTGTCCGTAAGGAGTCCCTTACGCAACTTTAAACGGTCCCCACGGGGACAACGGTGCTGGCAACGGCCGGTTCAATCAAGCAGGTAATCAGGTGAAACTTCGGTAATCATTTTCATTTTTCAAAACATTCAAACTTTTTAAACCTTAAACACACACTGGTGGTCCCAACGGGGACAACTTTTAGGCGGAGGACCGCCGGCTTAACAGTCCATCCTCAATCGCGGGGCTCTAGTGCCACCTTCACATGGTGCACCGCTGTGGACCCCGATGGTAGCTCGCTGCGGGTGATCTTCCTCCATATTCATGCGGGCATGCACATCCGCTCTACACCCCTCTCAGGCATCGATCTCCCTTCGCAGCTGCCGTTGCCGCCGCTCCCAGCCGGGAGCACTTTCTGTTTGCTCCGGTTCAGCGTGTGCGGGGGACGGACCCAGCCAGAGTCCCTCCGTGTCGGCTACGACCGGCACCTTCAGTAATGAGTGACCCCGCTGTGACATGGTCTGCTCTGCCTCCTGGCAGCTGCATCCCCGCCGTACCTCCGGTGCATCTTTGCTGACGGCCTCAGCCTTCGGCTTCTTCCATGGAAGCAGATCAGGGCGGTCACGAGCTTCTGCTGCAGGTCGGTCCGCCGGGGCGGATTAGCAGGGTACCGCTACCGGTGGTGGTGGTAGCGGGCCTAGTGGCGGGGCAGCAGCAGCCAACACGGGTAGCGGGGGAGGTAGCAGGGCGAGCGGGTATGGACCGGGTCCCTCAGCCGCGATGACTGACCCACTAGGGGCACAGGGGCGTGGGTCACTTACCCTCCCTTCCAAGACTCCCTCCACCTCGCGTCTCCGTATGGCCGCCACCACTTCCGCCATGTCGGCCTCCCACTCCTCCAGGAGGAGCTGTATGCGGACCTGCAGACGGCTGCTTAGCTGGACGGTCCGGACTTCCACCCACGCTGCGGGGCCAGGCGCGGGGACCACGGTGTTGTCGGTCGGACTCAGCATCTTTAGCAGCGGCCTCTTCCAGGAACCAGTCAATGGCCGCAGGGTCCTGGCATCCCTGCTTTTATAGCCGCGGCTACATGCGACCAGTCGCCATTTCGTCCCCCTTAGCCTCTTTCCGGCTCCTTCTCTATCGGGGCGCGGTTTTGGCCTTCGCGCCTCCACTACTCGAGAAGACGCTCGAGCGGGAACTTTTCGCGCCAAAGATGGCGGCTTCTGAAATTTTACGGCCGGACACCTCCGGCGGTAACAAGGCACACCTCTACCAGACGGCAGAGCAGTAAGATCCTGTTCGTGACGCCAAGTTGTCGCGGGCGGAGGAGGGGACGCTGCGCTCTCCCTCTTCTCGGGTCCGGCTGCCGCTGCTGCTGCAGCCGCTGCCGCTCGGTGGCTCGAGCGATGGGCCGGATCCCGGGGACTCGAGCGGCGCTCCTCACCCGTGAGTGAAAAGGGGGGTTTGGTTTTGGGGATTTATTGTTCGTGACGCCACCCACAGTTGTGGTGATTGTGTGGACACCACCGCTGCTCTGTATGGGGATCCCGGGAGCAGTGACAGGGAGCAGCTTTGTTGTTATTTCTCCCCTCCGTGGGTAGGGGGTTGGTTGTTCCGGGGCCCGGTGATGGGGTAGGGGTGGATGGTAGGCCGGGTGCGGGGCCTGGTGAGGTGCAGGGTCGCGGGGGCAGCGCTGTGCCTCACGGCACGGTGGTACTCACTCAGCCTGAGACGGTGACACAGTTCTCGGTAAAACACTTGGCTGGAAGGACGGTTCCCACGGATGGCTGCTGTTGCTTTTCCCCGATAGTTAACGGTGACTGTCTCTTTCCCTGCACCTTGTGTAATGTTGGTAGCGATGGGTTCCCACCGGTTACCCGCTCCCCGACTTGGATATGGGCCGGAGGAGCCCCTCTTTGCCCGCAGGCGCTGGCCCTGAGAAACTGGTGTCTTGGCGGTGGCGGTGTCTCTCTCATACGGTTGGACTGTTGCCTTCAATCGGGACTTAGTTGTTTGGAGACCCGGAGGTCCCCTTCACTGACGGATTTGGCAAATTCACGGAGACTCCTAGCCTTGCCGGGATCCGAAAGGCCCCTGCCAATGGTGCTGGCTTCTCCTTGTGTACCGGTCCGGTACCGCCGGGCCACCACCCGTCCACGGTCCTTACGGCACCTCCGATCAGCCTCCACTGCAGACGGTCACCGCCGTCAGCTAACCTTGCTGTCTCAGTTCGGGGCACACACCCGGACCAACTTCAGGCTTTCAAACTGTCACTTTTCTCTTTCACTACTTTCCCTCCTTCTTCTTCAAACTCCAAACTATATCTCCTCTCACTTCCTCCTCCAAACTCTAACTGCCTGGTTTTCCTGCCTCCAGGACTGTGAACTCCTTGGTGGGTGGAGACCAACCGCCTGGCTCCACCCCCTGGTGTGGACATCAGCCCCTGGGGAAGGCAACAAGGATTTCCGGTCTAGCTTTGATGTGCCTAACCGGGGTGTAGGGTGTGGTGATGTCATTACCTGTGACCCCTGGCTTGCCCAGGACGTCACAAGAGCAGCGGTCAGTTTGAGTATATGGACCATGATATATGGTCACAATCCATTGTAGCATCACATTTTGGCTAAGTCCAGACAGTGATATTTTCCCACCCATGTACGAATTGCAGTGCCTGGAATGACTGCTAGTCTTCTGACCTGAACTTACATATCTTTATGAGGCAGTAAGTTGAGGTCAGGAGAGCAGCTGTCAATTTGAGTATATGGACTCAAATATGGTCTCTATATGGTCAACTGGTCCTAGCCTTAGGCCTCATTCAGACTTCTGTATTGCATGTAAGGGTGGTGGACAATGGCTGTCACCTTCCTGGCCCTGACGACACTAATTGCGTCCTTCATCTTATGTGAATATTGGGTCATGTGGACTATAATGTGCTGTAATGTGTTCCTGTATAATATAATGTAAGGTATAGTAAGTATTGTATATTGTAATGTCTTGCATAGTACTTGTTTAAGAAATTGGGTCAGTAATAGTTACGTATTGGAAGGGGTCACCATAAGAGGTGGCAAGTGAAAGGGAAAGTGATAGTTTATGATAGTTTAGTGAGCATAAGTGACGGACGTATAGTCAGTCCGTCATTAAGGTAGCATACAGTGGGTGGTTTCTGGCAACAAAACAAAAGAAGGTGAGATAGCGTGAACCTCAACAGAAACAGACATACAGAGTGTGAAAAGTGCTGAAACGAGAGACCAATGCTTGAACGGAGTGGCCCCAGACGATAGGAGCCGGAGGATAGGACTTTTGGTGGCCAGGGCCCTTAATCATCAAGGTACTGGGTTAACGTTAACTGGCATGTGAACGTAGTCAATTACGTGAGCGGTTTCCTTATAAACGTCCGGCAGCGAGAAGTTTTACTTGGGTCATGACGGGACAGATAAGGAGACTGGACGTGTGACTACTAGAAAGGGGTTGACCATCACAATATGTGCTGTAATGCTGGACTGGGACTCATTTGACCAGTTAGACCTGAAGCAACCCAGTAGAAATTTAAATCATGTCTGATAATGCGACTGAGTACAAAGAGCTGCTGAGTACATGGAACAGAAGACGGGATAGTTAGTTAGATGAGTGAGGTGATAGTCCAGTCTTAAGACATACATATTTAGAGCCCGCTTAAAGCTATAGATACTGGGAATTAATCAGATTGGTTGGGGTAGTGCATTCCAGAAAACTAGTGCAGCACTAGAGAAGTCCCGAAGCTGTTAGGGGGAGGTTTGTTTTATGAAGGATGTAAGAAAAGGGAAAATTGTAGAGATTGTGGGACACATGAGCAAGCAATCAGATCAAATATAAGCTCTAGACATCCTTTCACTATTTCTTTAGAGTGTGGAAGGAAATTGGATTATTCATACACAAACACAGTGAGAACAAACAAAGTCCTTGCAGATGTTGCCCTTGTTAGGATTTACAGCTAATCATTCCAGCTCTACAAATCAGCAGTGCTAACCACTGAGCTACCATATGGTCATAACCAATATACGTTTTTTATTTTTAGATGTGGTCCTAAGTTGATTGAACTGGGAATCTGTCACCAGGTTTTTCCTACTTCCTCTGAGAGCAGCATAATGTAGGCAAAGAGATTCTGAAACTAACCATGTTTAACTGAGATTACAGGGTGCAGCCATTCTGACTTTTTCTCACAATTCAGTGTTGCAGAGCTGGGAGCTGTCCCCACTACACCCGGCTCTCAATAGAGATTGTGCATTGACTGGGAGGTATCAATCACAGCGGGGGGGGGGGGGCATTTCTGACTCATCTGCATATGTAGAAGAGTCACACCAATGTTAATCACATGCAATAAACCCTTTAGTATGAGTAAGCAATAGCTTGCACACAGATAAGAGAAACACAGATGTTTTTACTTTTTCAACCCTCACAGCATGCTGTCCTCAGCTTACATTGCAAAATCCCGGTGATAGATTCCCTTTAATGATCACCACTATATATGCTATATATGTGGTTACAGTACTGCCGTATTTTCATCTCTTATACTGCAGTATTGATGGTGATATTGGTAATATTTATCTTGGTACAGTTGTATTTGGTAATGACCAGTATGGCAGCATTATTCCAGCACCATGTACTGGTATTATTTTATCTTGTACAGCTGTATCCTTGGTAATATTGATTTTGCAGCAAATCTTGACTTTAAGTAAGGTTAAAATTTGTAATCGAGAACCACACTTAGGTAAGTGGGTTTAGGGGGCATCATGGGCCTGTGTGTTTTTTCCCAGTTTGGCCTTGCTGGTACTTCATTTCATCTCCATTCAGGGTCAGACATATCATTGGGGCAACCTGTGTGGCTGCATAGGGGCCCAAGAGGTTGAGGGACCCATTTCAACCTCCAGGGCAGGCGGAATTGTGCATTATTGTCTGTGTTCACCAGTGCCTGACACGTTAAGTATGGGAATGTACCAAGCGAGAGGCAAAAGGGAAGAGAAGGGAACTCTTACATCAAGGGAAGAGAGAGATGATGACCCTTGACCAAACCTACTGTTAGTCTCTGGGATCCCTCACCACTCTAGATAGGTTCCGCTCCTATGCAAGTAGCCGAATACCTGACCCTTGGTATCCCTAGTGCTGGACCATAAATAGGGAATGGGTGGGATGAGCTCTTTGTCAACCCCACTAAACACTATAGAAGACACAAGGAGGACACTGGGGGAAAAGCATGAACTACTTATCCACAGATGACTCAGGTAGACGTTCAGCAACGATACCACAGAAGAGTACAAGCCACCTGCTTGCAACCAGAGCTTGAATGAACTGAATAATATCACCAGCACCGGTCCAAGGAAGATGGGAGTATTTAACACTAGAACTACTGGACTCGTGACACCTATATAGAAATACATGGTGCAAAGTAGTCAAAATGACTACCTCAGTAGTTCTAGTGTTAAGCATAAGGGAAATACTGATAATACGGATAATTAGCAACTGAACAGAAGTTTAGCTCCATTGGGTTCTAAAGGGGAATAGATAAAAATCCAGCAGGAAAGGTACCTAGCAGCAGGAACAATAGAAAGTCAGTGAGAATTTTGGGCAGCCAAACGCTGTGACCTACTACTGCCAGAAACCAGATGACTGTCTGCCACCCGTGGCGGTTCCTCTACTGATGTAAGTAGTAGGTCTGATCTGGAATACCACACATAACCTGTATGCAGATGTGGCGCCAATTTTGTAATAAAGCAGCCACATCTCAAGCCCATCCACATGTCCCATGGCAGTCACCGCCGTTGCATCCATGGCACGTGCCAACTTGATGCTTTATCATCTGGAGTCTTATTTTAGAAGACTTGCTTATTTTCCTTCCGGCGGCATTAATTCATCTGGGTCGGGGATGTAACGCTGCACATATTTGAATCTTGGCATGAAGCTGCAAACATTATTCATACAATCGATTTCCAGGCGGATCCTTAATTACCGTCGAACAGAGTCCCGCACTGATTAGCGCCGTGATAACGTGGAGCGTAGTTTGCATGTTTCTTTTTTTTCATATGCTGAGTCTATAAATTTCTACACAAACAAACACAATGACATGTGCTCCATTTTTCCTCCTCATTAGGAGTGTGTGATGTGTTCTAATTTGCTCATACTAAACAATCTCGCTTCAAGCAAAGGTCAACTTGTTCATTCCCACGAAGAGAGCCTGGAAAGTATCAGGCTGTACATTCAAATTGGCAATTAAAAGAATATGTTTTATTCCGTGAATGGTGGAGACTTCAAGAGAGTCGTGCAACTAATTCTGCACAGTGGTGTCACTTTAGCTAACAGTGTGTGTGCGCAAATCTGTGTGTTGTGACTCATTGGTTTACTAGACAAAAGAAGAACGTTTCATTAAAAGGGAACTATGCAACCATTTGCCATACAACGGTGCGATACATTTACTAATAAGTACTATCGGCTCTACGTGGTGATAATGATGATAACGACTCCTGCACCGGCTAGTTGTGCCTTCGTTTAAAGGGAATCTGTCAGCAGGTTTTTGCTACCTCATCTGAGAGCAGCATAATGTAGGCGAAGAGATCCTGAATCTAACGATGTATCACTTAGATTACTGGGGGAAGCCGTTCTGACACAGTACAAATCAAAGTTGATTGACGTTATTATAGACAAAATATCAAGGGACAATTATCCAAGAATTAATCATTGCAACCCTACCATAAGAGAACCAAAATTCACATATAATATTTGTAGCTGGTACAAGAGTTCTTGTGTCCGATGCACATAATATTAAAACACACTTGTTTTAATAGAAAAGAGAGACGAATGAGAAAGCGAAAGAGCGAGGAATAATGTAGAAAGCTTAGAAGGTAAGAATGCATGAAAAAGAAAAAGAAGAAAGTAAGAGAAGCCAAGGAAAATAGAATAGGTTCTGCATAGGGTGTCCCCGATCCCCAACCCTCCCCCACCCCCATACCGATCCATCCCAGTTAGCCCGTGATCCAGAGTCCCAATTCCGAGGAGTCCCTAAATTGAACCCAGGGAGTCTACACGTCTAGAACTCTCTCCAAAGTCTCTGTTGCCTGACCTATTAGGCTATGTGCACACTTACCGGATTTTTCGCGGATTTTGCCACGGATTTGCTGCATGTTTCGCTGCAGAAAATGTTCATAACATCTCTGCAGTGAATCACCAGCAAATCCTATGGAGAAAAAAAATCCTGTGCGCACTGGGCAGAATTTGACAGCTGCATGTTTTGCTGCGGGATTCCCGCAGCAAAAACAAGTGCATGTCACTTCTTTTCCGCACAGCGCTGCGGGATTTCTCTCCATTGACTCAATGTTAATCAAGAAATCCCGCAGGGAATAACGCAGGCAGCAAATTCTGTGCGGTTCACTGCGTTTTCCTGCGTTATTCCCTGCGGTATTTTGCGGTTTACCTCCGGTAATGTGCATCACTTGCTTGCGGTTTTGCAGGGAAGTGATGTCATTACAGGAAGAGGAAGCCGTGCAGAGTAAACACACAGATCACACACACACAGACATCACAGACACATAGATCACATAGACACAGACACATAGAACACACATAGAAAGAAAACGGAAATATAGGAAAAAAAGAACGTGGGCTCCGCTGCATATTTACCTTCCAGCCGAGGTAAGCACACAGCGGCGGCCCGGTATTCTCAGGCTGGGGAGGGAGAGGGGCAGGGGTAATGTCCCCCGCCTCACTCCCCCTCCGGCAGCCGAGAATATCAGCCGCAGCTGCCCCGGCACTGTCGCATGCATTATGCGACAATACCGGCGTGTCCTCGGCTCTTCTTGCCACCGTGTAGCAGTGGTGGCAAGGTAATACAAGGGGTTAATGGTGATGGGGGACCACCGCCATTAACCCCAGGCTTGATCATGGCAGCGTCTATGTGACAGCTGACATGATCAACCCGTAAGTAAAGTGAAAAAAAACACACACACCGAAAAATCCTTTATTTTAAATAAAACAAACAAGCCTCGTTCACCATTTTATTAACCCCTCCCGCACCAAAGCTCCGGCGTAATCCAGGTCCGACGTCCAGCGCTGCTTCCATCCAGCCGCGACTGTCACAGACACAGGCTGAATGCAGCAGAGGTAATTACCGGTCATTTCCCACGGCCGGTAATGTGAACTCACTGCCGACCGTGGGAAATGCAGCGATCTGTCATCTATCTCTCTATCTATCTATCCCTCTGTCTATCTATCTATCCCTCTATCTATTCTTCTGTCTATCTACTCTCAGAATTAAATGACTTTTTTTTTTTTTTTTTTTCTTTTTTTCTTCAATGTGCTTTATTGCATTGAATGCAATAAAGCACATCCCAACCCGCACGCGGCAAAACCGCGGCAATACCGCGAATAATACCGCGGTAAAACCGCAGCAAACCGCGGCAAACCGCATGCGGTTTTCGGGTGCGGTTTCCCGCGGTTTTTTACCGCGGGTGCGGTAATCTTTGAGGGCATGCGGAATTTTCTCAAGAAAATTCCACTTCCCAGTGCGCACAGAGCCTTAGTTCTTCCATCCTGAAAATCTCATTGAGTTCTGCAACAAATTCGGATATAGAAGGGGTCTTCACCTGTTTCCATAATCTGGGGATCAGTCTCCGTGCAGCTGCCAAGAAGTGCCTGAGGATGTTCTTCTTGTATTTAGCAATGGAGAAATCACTCAGGGGAAGGCCGGATTCCCATCCCGGAAACCTTGTTGAAGAGGTTGAACACATCGTCCCAAAATTTCCTTATAGGGTGGCATTGCCACCAGGTGTGTTTGTAAGAGCCCATCTCACACGAACATCTCCAGCAGGTATCGGGAGCTACGGGAAACATGGCTCTAATAGTAGTTGGACACCTATACCATCGTATCAAAATTTTGTAACTTTTCTCCTGAGTCAGAGCACATGTAGAGGAGAGTTTTGTAAATAATAGAATCCTGGCACTGTCCTCCCCAGAAATAGGTCTCCCCAGGTCCTCCTCCCACTTGGGGAAGAAATGAAGCGGAGCCCCGTCCACTGTTACACTTTCAAGGAGCAAACTCACAGTGAAAGATTTTAGATTTTGCATGTAGCAGTGCTGGGAGAGCTGCCCCCACCCACATTAGGCTTTCAGTGCACATTTTCATAGAGAGAAGCTGCCATCACAGAAGGGGGCAGAGTTAGGGGTGCTTCATACACAGCGAGATCGCTACTGAGATCGCTGCTGAGTCACGTTTTTTGTGACCTCATTAGCGATTTCGCTGTGTGTGACACTGAACAGCGATCTGGCCCCTGCTGTGAGATCGCTGCTCGTTACACACAGCCCTGGTTCGTTTTTTTATTGTTGCTCTCCCGCTGATAAGCACACATCGTTGTGTGTGAGCAACAATCCTGAATGTGAAGGGAGCAGGAGCCGGCGTCTGACAGCCTGCGGTAAGCTGTAACCAAGGTAAACATCGGGTAACCAAGGTGGTTACCCGATATTTACCTTCGTTACCAGCCTCCGCAGCTCTCACGCTGCCAGTGCCGGCTCCTGCTCCCTGCACACGCTAAGTTAAGCGGTGTGAGCTGGTAACTAAGGTAAACATTGGGTAACCATACCCGATGTTTACTTTAGTTACCAGTGTCCGCAGCTTCCAGACGCCGGCTCCGTGCAAGCGCAGCGTCGCTTGCACGTCGCTGCTGGCTGGGGGCTGGTCACTGGTCGCTGGTGAGATCTGCCTGTTTGACAGCTCACCAGCGACCATGTAGCGATGCAGCAGCGATCCTGACCAGGTCAGATCGCTGGTCGGATCGCTGCTGCATCGCTAAAGTGTGAAGGTACCCTTAGACTAGAGCTCATGCTCTGCTGAGACCCATTAATGATAAAGATAAGAGGCTTAAGATAACATTGCAGCTAAACAAAAAAAGACGAATCACGGAACTGCTGAGCTCATCCAGGTGACGTCTTCTCTCCGGTCGGATACTGACTTTCCCTCTGGTGTGTATCTCTCTCAGCATCCTGGAACTCACGCTCCTCTCACTTCCTTATCCTTCCCGCACTTTTCCTTCGGACAAAAACACAACAAAACAGTAGGGGAGACGCAGGCTGAACCATTATGTTAAACAGGGGAGCCCCATCTCTTAAAGTCACAGTAAAACAAAGTCCTTAGTAGGGTTTACACCTCCGACAGCAACACCAAACTTTACAGTTCGGGTATGTTCAGTCTGAATTGGACCTTAGTGACAGGATTTCTAATTTTTTTTAACTCCTTCCCATCCTACACATAATAGTATATCCCAGGTGTATGGACTGGGCTTAGGAACTTAGCTCACAACACACACGGTAGGTGCCAACTGGATTATACAGCCAGCATCTACCGCTAACAACAGCAACTGGAGATAGCTCTGATTGCTGCGGTTTAAAGGGAACCTGTCATTAGATTAGTGCAGCCCTAATCAAGGGCAGCATGAATCGAAGCCTGGCTGCGCCATTGTAGCCAGGCATGATTTACTCTGAAATGCTGCAACAGGGGACCATATGGAAAGACCTGACCAGTTCAGTGCAGTCTCTGATAGGCTTCTCCCGTCCCCACTCCAGTTAATTGACAGGTCTCTCCTTATGTGCAAATATGGAAAAGACTTATCAATGGGGAGAAACCAGCTGAGGACCACAGTGGACCAGTCAGGTCTTGTCCTATAGTTCCCTGATGGCTTTTCAAGCTATGTTTTCTCTGGAACACTGCAACATTTTAGAGTACAACATACCTGGCAACATGCTGTCAATCACTGATGCCATTTAAGGTAAACTATCCTGCCTGAACATCCATTGGGGCTCCCACCAGGCCCAATGATGCAATTTTGGTGTGTCAATACTATGCCATGAAAGCTGGGGGTCTACTACCATGAGTTAATGTGGTATTTCCTTCACTTACATCTATGGCAAACCTAAGGCCGCGTCATACGGTACGATCTATCGTGCGATTGCACGAGCGATCACACCCGCCTCCGTCGTTTGTGCGTCACGGGCAATTAGTTGCCCGTGGCGCACAAAGTCGTTAACCCCCTGTCAAACATACTTACCTCCCGGACGACGTCGCTGTGGGTGGCAAACATCCTCTTCCTGAAGGGGGAGGGACGTTCGGCGTCACAGCGACGTCACGCAGCCGCCGGCCAATAGAAGCGGAGGGGCGGAGATGAGCGGGGCGTAACATCCCGCCCACCTCCTTCCTACTGCATTGCCAGCGGGATGCAGGTAAGCTTTCTTCGTTGTTCCCGGGGTGTCAAACGGAGCGACGTGTGCTGCCTCGGGAACGATGAACAACCGGAGCACAGAAGGAGGACCGACATTTTGAAAATGAATGACGTGTCAACGAGCAACGATAGGGTGAGCATTTTTGCTCGTTCACAGTTGTTCGGAGGTGTCACACGCTACGATATGTCAAACGATGCCGGATGTGCGTCACTACCGATGTGACCCCGACGACATATCGCCCGATATATCGTACCGTGTGATACCAGCATAAGAGATTGCCATAAATGTATAGGGGATACTGGTCCCATTAATGAGACCCTTTAGTGTCTGAGGTTCTTTTATTTCCTAATTATAACCAGACAATAGAAGCTGAGATAATGATTGGTGATGGGCTGTCTCAGACTGTAAAAGTCCGGATCCACGCAGGTACAAAAGAACCTGAGCACTGACTTCGGGCCCGGAGTTCTCAGGGAACTCCGGGTAACGATCCAGGTCCGGCCACCTGGGTAATAATAAAAAAAATTAAAGAAAAAATAAAGAAAATAAAAATAAATCAAGCGCTTCATACCTTTTGGTTACCGTGCTGCTGTACACTGCTTCTGTGCCGCTTACTCTACTTCCGGGGCTGCTCATTATCTTCATGCATATGCACTGCTTCCCCCACCCACTGGCAGTCCCCACGTCCCCTATTGTTTGCAGTCAGACACGCCCCCAGCCTTATTATTAATGATTTCATTATTTATGCATCAATGTGCTTGAAATAATAAGCTATAAGAGATAACTTGCTTGTCCCAGATATACACATACCTACCAAACATCCTAGGTGCTTTGGGACAATCCCTAATTTGGTAAACTCGGGTTATGTGCCATATTTATGTCCTCACACCTTAGTTACATCTAAATGCAAGAGTGGAGCAGAAAAGCCTAAGATCTCTGCTGCACCATTCTATCTGAGTGTAAACAGGTTATGAGGATGCAACAGCACAGAAAATGATGACTCAGTGGTAACTTACACAACAGATATTATAGAACATAATGATAATATATATACATAATATACATAATTATAGAACATAATATATTATAAAACATAGAGATAGTGCCTTGAGTATGTGAAGATGAGATTGAGATGGCACAGATGGTTATAATTAAAACAAATAATATTACAATAAGAGATTTTACGAAGCAGATACAGTGGCATGCAAAAGTTTGGGTACCCCTGGTCAAAATTACTGTTATTGTGAACAGTTCAGCAACTTGAAAATCTCTAAGGCATAAAGCTAAAGATGACACAATTCCTTTGTATGTGAGGCAAAAATATATATATTTTCCTCTTTTACATTTTTAAATTAACAAAAAAGGAAAATGGGCCTTTGCAAAAGTTTGGGCACCCTGCATGTTTAGCACCTAGTAGCTCCTCCTTTGGCAAATATCACAGTTTGTAAGTGCCTTTTGTAGCAGCCAAGACGTGACCCACCGTATCCTGATACAAATTCCTCGCCACTCGGCTTACAACAGCACAGGGAACATTTTTCGGATAGAGGGAAGAATGGATTCAATGAAAAGAGGATGGCTTCTAAAAATGGATAATGATCCTAAACACACCTCAAAATTCACAATATACGACCTCAAAAGGCGCAAGGTGAAGGTTTTACAATGGCCATCACATCCCCTGATCTGAACATCATTGAAAATCTGTGGCTAGACCTCAAAAGAGCAGTGCATGGAAGACGAGTCAGGAATCTGACAGAACTGGAAGACGAGCCAGGAATCTGACAGAACTAGAAGATGAGCCAGGAATCTGACAGAACTGGAAGACGAGCCAGGAATCTGATAGAACTGGAAGATGAGCCAGGAATCTAACAGAACTGGAAGACGAGCCAGGTATCTGACAGAACTGGAAGACGAGCCAGGAATTTCATAAAATTGGAAGACAAGCCAAGAATCTGACAGAACTGGAAAACGAGCCAGGAATCTCATAGGACTGGAAGACGAGCCAGGAATCTCATAGGACTGGAAGACGAGCCAGGAATCTCACAGAACCAGAAGACGAGCCAGGAATCTCACAGAACTGGAAGACGAGCCAGGAATCTCACAGAACCAGAAGACGAGCCTGGAATCTCACAGAACTGGAAGATGAGCCAGGGATCTCACAGAACTGGAAGACGAGCCAGGAATCTCACAGAAATGGAAGACGAGCCAGGAATCTCACAGAACTGGAAGACGAGCCAGGAATCTCATTGAGCTGGAAGACGAGCCAGGAATCTAACAGAACTGAAAAACGAGCCAGGAATCTCTTAGGAATGGAAAACAATCCAGGAATCTCAGAGAACTGGAAGACGAGCCAGGAATCCCACAGAACTGGAAGACGAGCCAGGAATCTCACAGAAATGGAAGACGAGCCAGGAATCTCACAGAACTGGAAGACGAGCCAGAAATCTCACAGAACTGGATGACATCTCCAAGAAAGAATGAATGAAAGTTCCTCATACAAGAAATTGAAAGACTCTTGGCTGTTACAAAGAGCATTTACAAGCTGGAATACTTGCCAAAGGAAGGTCTACTAGGTTCTAACCATGCAGGGAGTCCAAACCTTTGCATCAGCCCATTTTCCTTTTTTGTTAAATTAAAAATGTGAAATATGAAAATATATATTTTTTTCCTAAAATGCAAAGGAAGTGTGTCATCTTTAACTTTACACCTTTTAGAGATCATTTCATCATCAACTTGCTTAACTGCTCAACATGCTTTGTGGATGTTCTGGTCCTGGTCCTGAGGAAGAGGTTTCTACCTCGAAACGCGTAGACCGATGAAATAAAAAAACATATTTATTCATCAACCTCTCTACACTTTCATTTGGCTGATGCGCGGCGTTAACCCCTTCTCTACTCCTGTTTGAATAGTAATAATGTGTAATTCTTTGTAAGCAGTGATGAATAAATCTGCTGAAAATTGATTAGACAGATCTACTTGTATTTGACCCAAAAAAATTGATTTGCATGTAACTCATATCCAGCAAAATCAAGTATGTCTTATTATTCTTTGAGGTCTTTCCAGGATCCAGGGTACAATAAATCTAGTTTAATATATATATATATATATATATATATATATATATATATATATATATATATATATATGCAGTGCCTTACGAAAGTATTCAGCCCCCTTAAATTGTTCAACCTTCTCCCAAATTTTAGGCTTCTAACATAAAGATAACAATTTTAATGTTCTGGTGAAGAATCAACAACAAGTGGGACACAGTTGTGAAGTTGAACGATATTTATTGCTTATTTTAAATTTTTGTAAAAAATAAATAACTGAAAATTGGGGTGTGCAATATTATTCATCCCCTTTACTTTCAGTGCAGCAAACTCACTCCAGAAGTTCATTGAGGATCTCTGAATGATCCAATGGTGTCCTAAATGACTGATGAGGATAAATATAATCCCCTGTGTGTAATCTAGTCTCCGTATAAATGCACCTGCTCTGTGATAGTCTCAGTGTTCTGTGTAAAGCGCAGAGAGCATCATTAAGACCAAGGAACACAACAGGCAGGTCTGTGATACTGTTGTGGAGAAGTTTAAAGCTGGATTTGGTTGCAAAAAGATTTCCAAAACTTTAAACATCCCAAGGAGCACTGTGCAAGTGATCATATTGAAATGGAAGGAGTATCATACCTCTGCAAATCTACCAAGACCCGGCCGTCCATCCAAACTTTCATCTCAAACAAGGGGAAGACTAATCAGAGATGCAGCCAAGAGGCCCATGATCACTCTGGATGAACTGCAGAGATCTACAGCTGAGGTGGGAGAGTCTGTCCATAGGACAACAATCAGTCGTACACTGCACAAATCTGCCTTTTTGGAAGAGGGGCAAGAAGAAAACCATTTCTCAAAGATATCCATAAAAAGTGTTGTTTAAAGTTTGCCATAAGCCACCTGGGAGACACACCAAACATGTGAAAGAAGGTGCTCTGGTCAAATGAAACCAGAATCAAACGTTTTGGGCACAATGCCAAACGATATGTTTGGCGTAAAAGCAACACAGCTCATCACCCTGAACACACCATCCCCAATGTCAAACATGGTGGTGGCAGCATCATGGTTTGGGCCTGCTTTTCTTCACCAGGGACAGGGAAGATGGTTAAAATTAATGGGAAGATGGATGGAGCCAAATAGATGACCATTCTTAAAGAAAACCTGTTGGAGTCTGCAAAAGACCTGAGACTGGGACGGAGATTTGTCTTCCAACAAGACAATGATCCCAAACATAAAGCAAAATCAACAATGGAATGGTTCACAAATAAACGTATCCAGGTGTTAGAATGGCCAAGTCAAAGTCCAGACCTGAACCCAATCGAGAATCTGTGGAAAGAGCTGAAAACTGCTGTTCACAAATGCCTCCATCCAACCTCACTCAGCTCCAGCTGTTTACAAAGGAAAAATGGGCGAGAATTTCAGTCTCTCGATGTGCAAAACTGATAGACACATACCCCAAGCGACTGCAGCTGTAATCGCAGCAAAAGGGGGCGCTACAAAGTATTAACTTAAAGAGGATGAATAATATTGCACGCCCCAATTTTCAGTTATATATTTTTTACAAAAATTTAAAATAAGCAATAAATATCATTCAACTTCACAATTGTGTCCCACTTGTTGATTCTAATCTTCACCATAAAATTAAATTTTTTATCTTTATGTTTGTAGCCTGAAATGTGGGAAAAGGTTTAAGAATTCAAGGGGGCTGAATACTTTGGCAAGGCACTGTATGTATATATATATATATGTATATATATATATATATATACATATATATATATATACAGTGCCTACTACAAGTAGTATTCAACCCCCTGCAGATTTAGCAGGTTTACACATTCGGAATTAACTTGGCATTGTGACATTTGGCCTGTAGATCAGCCTGGAAGTGTGAAATGCACTGCAGCAAAAAAGAATGTTATTTCTTTTTTTTTTTTTAAATTGTGAAAAGTTTATTCAGAGGGTCATTTATTATTCAACCCCTCAAACCACCAGAATTCTGTTTGGTTCCCCTAAAGTATTAAGAAGTATTTCAGGCACAAAGAACAATGAGCTTCACATATTTGGATTAATTATCTCTTTTTTCCAGCCTTTTCTGACTAATTAATACCCTCCCCAAACTTGTGAACAGCACTCATACTTGGTCAACATGGGAAAGACAAAGGAGCATTCCAAGGCCATCAGAGACAAGATCGTGGAGGGTCACAAGGCTGGCAAGGGGTACAAAACCCTTTCCAAGGAGTTGGGCCTACCTGTCTCCACTGTTGGGAGCATCATCCGGAAGTGGAAGGCTTATGGAACTACTGTTAGCCTTCCACGGCCTGGACAGCCTTTGAAAGTTTCCACTCGTGTCGAGGCCAGGCTTGTCCGAAGAGTCAAGGCTAACCCAAGGACAACAAGAAAGGAGCTCCGGGAAGATCTCATGGCAGTGGGGATATTGGTTTCAGTCAATACCATAAGTAACGTACTCCATCGCAATGGTCTCCGTTCCAGACGAGCCCGTAAGGTACCTTTACTTTCAAAGCGTCATGTCAAGGCTCGTCTACAGTTTGCTCATGATCACTTGGAGGACTCTGAGACAGACTGGTTGAAGGTTCTCTGGTCTGATGAGACCAAGATCGAGATCTTTGGTGCCAACCACACACGTGACGTTTGGAGACTGGATGGCACTGCATACGACACCAAGAATACCATCCCTACAGTCAAGCATGGTGGTGGCAGCATCATGCTGTGGGGCTGTTTCTCAGCCAAGGGGCCTGGCCATCTGGTCCACATCCATGGGAAGATGGATAGCACAGCCTACCTGGAGATTTTTGCCAAGAACCTCCGCTCCTCCATCAAGGATCTTAAGATGGGTCATCATTTCATCTTCCAACAAAACAACGACCCAAAGCACACAGCCAAGAAAACCAAGGCCTGGTTCAAGAGGGAAAAAAATCAAGGTGTTGCAGTGGCCTAGTCAGTCTCCTGACCTTAACCCAATTGAAAACTTGTGGAAGGAGCTCAAGATTAAAGTCCACATGAGACACCCAAAGAACCTAGATAACTTGGAGAAGATCTGCATGGAGGAGTGGGCCAAGATAACTCCAGAGACCTGTGCCGGCCTGATCAGGTCTTATAAAAGACGATTATTAGCTGTAATTGCAAACAAGGGTTATTCCACAAAATATTAAACCTAGGGGTTGAATAATAATTGACCCACACTTTTATGTTGAAAATGTATTAAAATTTAACTGAGCAACATAACTTGTTGGTTTGTAAGATTTATGCATCTGTTAATAAATCCTGCTCTTGTTTGAAGTTTGCAGGCTCTAACTTATTTGCATCTTATCAAACCTGCTAAACCTGCAGGGGGTTGAATACTACTTGTAGGCACTGTATATATATATATATATATATATATATATATATATATACACATACACACAGTACAGACCAAATGTTTGGACACACCCTCTCATTCAAAGAGTTTTCTTTATTTTCAGGACTCTGAAAATTGTAGATTCACATTGAAGGCATCAAAACTATGAATTAACACATGTGGAATGAAATACTTAACAAAAATGTGTGAAACAACTGATAATATGTCTTATATTGTAGGTTCTTCAAAGTAGCCACCTTTTGCTTTAATTACTGTTTTTCACACTCTTGGCATTATCTTGATTAGCTTCAAGAGGTAGTCACCGGAAATGGTCTTCCAACAGTCTTGAAGGAGTTCCCAGAGATGCTTAGCGCTTGTTGGCCCTTTTGCCTTCCCTCTGCAGTCCAGCTCACCCCAAACCATCTTGATTGGGTTCAGGTCTGGTGACTATGGAGGCCAGGTCATCTGGCGTAGCACCCCATCACTCTCCTTCTTAGGCTCGTTTCACACGTCAGTGAAAAACACAGACGTTTTTCACTGGCGTGTAAAACACGCACATGTCCCTGCGTGTGCCGTGAATCACGGCACACGTGGGTTGTCTAAGTGCAATCCGGGCTCCGTTCTCCGTGGCCCGTGATTGCACTTAGCAATCAACTCACCTGTGGCCGCTCCCGCTCTCCATGGTGCTGAATCCTCCCGCGGTGCAGCATCCGGCCGGCGGTGACCCCTGCAGCAGCTGCTTCCGGGTCGGCTGTGTCGTGCATCATTAAGATGCGCGAGAGTAATCAGCCGGCTTAGAAGCAGCAGGGAGAACGGGCTGCAGAGAGCGCGGCTGAAGCCGGGTGAGTTAAAATGTTTATTATTTTAAATGCACGTTTTTTTCTGGCACGTGTTTCACGGACCACACCACTGCGTGGTCCGTGGGACATCAGTGATGCCAGAAAAAAATGGACCTGTCTCCGTGCAGCAATCACGCACACGCGGGTACGCCGCACGGAGACACGTGCAGTGAAAAATCACTGACGTGTGAGCAGACCCATTCATTATAATGGGTCTGCGTATGTCAGTGATTCTGGTACGTTTAAAAAAAAGCACAAACGTACCAGAATCACTGACGTGTGAAAGGGGCCTTAATCAAATAGCCCTTACACAGCCTGGAGGTGTGTTAGGGGTCATTGTCCTGTTGAAAAATAAATGATGGTGCAACAAAACGCAAACCGGATGGAATAGCATGCTGCTGCAAGATGCTGCGGTAGCCATGCTGGTTCAGTATGTCTTCAATTTTGAATAAATCCCCAACAGTGTCACCTGCAAAGCACCCCCACACCATCACACCTCCTCCTCCATGCTTCACGGTGGGAACCAGGCATGTTGAGTCCATCCGTTCACCTTTTCTGCGTCGCACAAAGACATGGTGGTTGGATCCAAAGATCTTAAATTTGGACTCATCAGACCAAAGCACGGATTTCCACTGGTCTAATGTCCATTCCTTGTGTTCTTTGGCCCAAACAAGTCTCTTCTGCTTGTTGCCTGTCCTTAGCAGTGGTTTCTTAGCAGCTATTTTACCATGAAGGTCTGCTGCACAAAGTCTCCTCTTAACAGTTGTTAAGAGATGTATCTGCTGCTAGAACTCTGTGTGGCATTGACCCGGTCTCTAATCTGAGCTGCTGTTAACCTGTGATTTCTGAGGCTGGTGACTCGGATAAACTTATCCTTTGCAGTAGAGGTGACTCTTGGTCTTCCTTTCCTGGGGCGGTCCACATATGAGCCAGTTTCTTTGTAGTGTTTGATGGTTTTTGCCACTGCACTTAAGGACACTTTCAAAGTTTCCCCAATTTGTAGGACTGACTGACCTTCATTTCTTAAAGTAATGATGGCCACTCGTTTTTCTTTACTTAGCTGCTTTTTTCTTGCCATAATACAAATTCTAACAGTCTATTCAGTAGGACTATCAGCTGTGTATCCTCCAGACTTCTGCACAACACAACTGATGGTCCCAACCCCATTTATAAGGCAAGAAATCCCACTTATTAAACCTGACAGGGCACACCTGTGAAGTGAGAACCATTTCTGGTGACTACCTCTTGAAGCTCATCAAGAGAATGCTAAGAGTGTGCAAAGCAGTAATCTAAGCAAAAGGTGGCTACTTTGAAGAACCTAGAATATAAGACATATTTTCAGGTGTTTCACACTTTTTTGTTAAGTATTTCATTCCACATGTGTTAATTCATAGTTTTGATGCCTTCAATGTGAATCTTCAATTTTCAAGGCATGAAAATAAAGGAAACTCTTTGAATGACAAGGTGTGTCCAAACGTTTGGTCTGTACTATATATATATATATATATATATATATATATATATATATATATATATATATATTGTCCCCTTATGCCAATCCTTACCAGTGTAGATCTCCGCTCTAGTCTATAGTCTTCTTCTCACGCTGCGTCCCGGAATCTTCGCTCCACCATTCTGACTCAACCTTAAGGTTCATGATGTCATTCCCCTGTGCATAAGAGAGGGTGATTCGGTGAGGTCTGATGAGTATAATTTCTTTCATTTTTAAATCCTTCACGGCCCTTTGGAATTCTATAAATTTGCAGTCAAATTATTTTTATTTTGCTAGCTTTGTGCAAAGCAAATTGCATAAATTTAGCATTTGCCTGAATTTTGGGATAGTGAAGAGTCTGGGTGAGGACCAGGGTGTGATAGGTATAATTTTTTTAAACATTTTTTTTTAATCCCTTCCTGGCCCTTGTAAGAAGATTACCGGGAGAGTTCAGGAAGGGAGATATGTATCATTGAGGTTGATTGCCTCAGTGATGTAAGGCTGAAGCATTTTAAATGCAGAAGGTTTGGAGAGGACAAAGGGGGCTCAGCACCAATCCAGTAAAAATGTAAAAATTATGATTAAGGACTCTTTTGGTTTTAGATATTAAAGTCCGAAACGCGTAAAGTTTCACCTGTGGCACATATTGTACGGTGTGTTTCCAGGTATAATTTTTAAAGCATACCAATAAAGTTTTTTACATTTTTACTGGATTGGTGCTAAGCCCCCTTTTTCCTCTCCAAACCTTCTGCATTCATACCAGCATGGACTGACCGACGGGCCTTGTGCACCTCAGAGGATTACATGGTTTTGGATGACAGGTGAGCTGGATAACTCTCTTTTTGTATACGTGAAGCATTTTAAATGCTGAGTGGGTTAATAGGGCATAACAGGGCCGGGTTTATGAGCAGTCAGAGAGATGGGTGGGAATGACTGCTCACATATCCCCACCCTGGGCATGGTATTTCAGGTAAAATGGAGACCTATAGTCTCAAGTCTGCATCCGTGTGGGGAGGTGTGTAGACTTCCAGCAGTGTTACTCTTGTCAAAAAGTGGGACATTATCCTGAGTGGGCAGACCCCCACAACATTATATTGACTTGTATTTTTTCAGTTTCTATGCTTTTTGTGCAGGAAAGTGTCTGTTTTGTGTTTCTTCTGTTGTGTTGAGCGGTTAATGAAGGCTGAATAAACCAGCTGGACTTTTAAATGAAAACTGAACATATGTCAACCTTGAGAAGCAGCTGAATGAGCCTCCTCCTTACACCCTTTATAATCCAGCAAAGGGTAGCTGGTTGGGATGAGGGATCCCTAACTGTAAAGTTCAGGGTCCAAACCAAACACCAGAACAGCAATCACAAACACTGGCACAGAGGGTGGGCGGGGAAGCAGTGACTATTCATAACCCTTAATTAGTGGGCCTGGAAGAGAGTTTGACTGCAGCATAATTCTCCGGGAAACACTGGGAAATGCAGTATATATAACTATCCTGCTCTTATTACCATTTATCTTCCACCACAGCCCCCTAGCGATTACTACGACCATTTTACAGCCCTGAACCCCATTGACTTCTATGGGGTTTGTTACTCGGGGTTAAATTCACCATCAAGTTTGCATGACGATCCCGATTGTTTTTCCCTGTGCTGGTTCGGCGAACCCAGTTATCCATTATCATTCATCACTAGTAGCTAATCCCCAATTTTGCTCATGGATTTGTGGGACCCAGGGGGCAGGGGGTTAACCTTACTCATTGCCGGGCCGGGTGATATCGAGTCTGGGGATGTCACGGGTGGCCTGCCCGACTTCGTGCCCCGAAGTGTCCACAATAAATGGGGGATAGCAGGTTGGGATAGATAATGTTGTTTGTTGTTACGCCAACTGCGGTACGTGGCCAGGGACTAGCCACCGCTGCTGTCGCCGTCCTCCGGGGCTGATGGTAGTAGCAGCGAGGATGGTATCGCTCCCCACAGGTAGAGCGGGCTCTGTGGAGGATGATGAGGGGAGTAGTAGTAGTGGCGGTGGCCGTGGGCGCAGAGGCGCGGGGAACAGCTCCAGTAATAACAGATGGACACAGTCTCTGCGGGTTCCAGGTGTCTTTACTCACAGTTTTTTAAGTAGCCCGGTCGCTGCCGCAGTAGCACTGGTCACCTCTGTGATGGGCCCTGTTGAACCTGGATCTCTTTGGAGGTCAGTCCGGTGTGATAGTTGGTGGGCCCTTCCTCCTAGCACCGTGTAAGATGGATCCCCGTGGCTTAAAGCTATTTGGGGACCTTAGTCCATGTTGAGTGAAAACTCCTGTCCTGTTTGCAGGTGCTGCGGTTCCGCAATGGGGCCTGACTCGGATCAAGGCCCCGGATCCTATATGGCCCTGTGCTTCAGGCACTGTGTTGGCCAGGGAGAAGTGCAATCTCCCCGTCCCAGCAGATTCTGGAAAACCAGCTTGAAGAATGATCTTCCCTAGGGTCCTGCACCCTGTGTGGCAGCAGTCCCGAGGGGGCAATGAAGCTCTCACCTCGGCAACCGTGCGAACTCCTGTGTCCCACCAGAGCCAGCAGTGAGACCATCTGCTCCTTTCCTCTCATGCTGGAGAACTGTTTAACTGTTGTGTTGGCTCCTGACTCCCCCTGGCGGCTGTTCCTCCCCCGAGTCCCTGTCACTAGTGAGTGGCTGCCCCCCATGTTTGGAGACTGCCTTAGGACCCTACCCTAGCCCGGTCCCCAGTGGGGAGGGCAACCTGTTTGTGTGTTTGAGTTGTGTTAGTGGTGAAACCGATACTGACCTCCTCTGGATCCGGATTGAGCACTGCACCTTAAGGGGGGTGCAGTACCCTGAAGCCTCAGGGGGTAAAATAGGAATGCGTCTTACAAAACGGATATGGCTTACCAGGGCAGCGGTGATGGAGCGAGGTCATAGGAGACAGGGTCACAGGAAGCACTGAGGGGTGTCGCAGTGGGCGCCATTAATCTGCGAGCGAGCGCCAATGATCTGCAGGCGGGCAGGTGCACTGCAAAGGTGTCACAGGACGGGGTGTCTCAGCGGCGGGTGCATTGAGCTGACTGCCGGCTCCATTGAAATCGACAACGGTTGACGCAATGAACTTCAAGAAAATAGCCACGGAGGTGGTGCGTGTGCAAATTAATGCGATGTACTTCAAGGAAATGGCCACGGAGTCCTATCTGCGCATGCGCCGCCTCCACAGTCATGTTCTTGAAGTCCATCTCATCAACCATGGGTGCTTCAATGGAGCACACAGTCAGCTCAATGAACCTGCCACTGAGACACCCCATAATGTGTCACCCTTGCAGTGCGCCCACCCGCCCTCCTGCAGATCATTGGCACCCGACGGCAGATCAATGGTGCTCACTGTGACACCCCTGAGTGCTTCCTGTGACCATATCTCCTTTGACCCTGCTCCATCACCGCCGCCTCGGTAAGACATATCCGTTTTGTAAGCAGCCCGTCCACCCTCAGATCAATGGCGCCCCCCGCGACACCTCGAGTGCGCCCTGTGACTCTGCCTCTAATAACCCCGCTCCACCACCATCTCCCCGGTAAGGCATATCCGGGGGATTTAATGGTGCCTGCTGCTACACCCCGGAGCCCGCAGTATCGCCAACCCTCGTGAGCCACAACACCCCCTCCTCTGAGCCTGCAGCCTCGCCTACCCTGCCTCCTGTGACCTTTCTAAGCAGCTCCTCCACTGCCACTCCCCCCTGTTGAGCATTAGGATTAAAGACAGACCCTAGTTTTTTTCCTGGTTTCCTCTTTTAAATTTGGGGTGCGTCTTATAATCCAGTGCGTCTTATAAAATGAAAAATATGGTAGTTTGATTAGTTTAGAATCGATTCTCTCTTCTCCATTTGTAATTTGTGTATGTTTCAAGGTTCTCTGCCACCTAGGGCTCTCTTTATCAATTTACACCAATACTGTCCAGATAAAAATTGGGACGTACCGTAGAAAAGTTATGCGCCTCCTAAAAATATACTGAGAGCTCTGTTCCTCCATGTTAGCGGAAAAGTCAAGTCTTCTCCTATATACTACATTACCATAGTTTTTGAATAGTTTTACTTTCCCTGTATATTCATAAACTACGCCACTATCAATATATTAATGCTCTTCAATTATTTGTGGACTCTTAGGCATGTTTTTTTAATTGACTGTTTATTTTACTGGTTTAGTGCACACACACAATTACTGAGGTTTGTCCTTAGCAACCATCAATCTCTCCGTGATAATTTATCGCATACTATGCAAACTCCGCACACAATCGCCATGTTCCACTTATTGTAATATCCTTTCCCTTTTATCAGCGGATAGCAACATATGTTTTCTGTGTTTGCTCCCATTGATTTCAGCTGTGCTGTTGCGGAGAACTTGCAATATGCATCTGCCATTAGATATCATGTACATTAGGATTCGATACCAAATGCCTATTACAATGTTAGACAAATTTGGCAATATATTTAAGTGTCCATGCAGGGTCGGCTCCAGGTTTTTGTGAGCGCTGCGCGAAAGAGTCCCAGTGGGTCCCTTTAACACATGCCACGATTCATGATTAGAATTTAGAGTTTGTGGGCTGTATATATATATAATATAAGTAATACAATCCCCATAAATATAATCCCCCCCTCATGTGCTGTATCTTCCCCATACACTACCTCTTCTCCACTTATGCGCTCTCTCCCCTGTATGATGAAAAGACAGTTTTTGCTACTTCTTTATATTATTTATGGTGTACACTGTAATGGTTAACTGTGTGACAGTTTTAAAGAACGGATTGTTCCGGAGACGGTGATTTGCAACATGCAATTTTTTCTATATTGTACTTTTTACTTATTTGTTAGTATAATATTTTTTTCATTTCTTTTGTTCTTTATTTTCTTTAAAAAAAAAAAATAAATATATATATATATATATATATATATATATATATATATATATATATATATATATATATAATATATAAAGCTGAATGTGTGTGTGTGTGTGTGTGTGTGTGTGTGTGTGTGTGTGTGTATGTCCGGGACTGGCATCTTCACCGTCGCAGCTACAGCCACAAAATTTTCCACACTCACAGTTCTGGACCCCGAGAGCATCATAGGCTATGTTTTGAGGGGAAATTTTAACCCCGCTCTTTACAGTTATTCACCAAAAAACCTGCCTCCATTAAAGCGAATGGAGCTGGGAGCCACAGTGCAGCCAGAACTTCAGAAGAATGCGCATCCACGCCCTTATATGAAATGTTGTCATGTCACAATGCAGCCAGGGAAAGAGACAGACATAGACAGGGAAAGAGGCAGACACAGACAGGGAAAGAAATGGACATAGACAGGGTAAGAGACAGACACAAAGAGACAGACACAGACAGGGTAAGAAACAGACATAGACAAGGTAAGAGACAGACACAAAGAGACAAACACAGACAAAGAGACAGACTGACAGGGAAAGAGACAGACAGGGAAAGAGAGGGAAAGAGAGAGACAGGTTAAGAGACAGACACAGACAAAGAGACAGAGACAGACACAGGGAAACAGACAGACAGGGAAAGAAAGGGAAAGAGACAGACAGGGTAAGAGATAGAGGGAAAGAGGGAAAGAGACAGACAGAGAAAGAGAGGGAAAGAGACAGACAGGAAAGTGACAGATAGACAGGGAAAGAGATAGATATACAGACAGGGAAAGAGATTGAGACAGATGGAGAAAGAGACAGACAAAGAGAGAGACAGATATATATATATGAGAGAGTATGAGATTCAGGACAGTTCTTGGACATATTAGATTACTTGGGAAACGAGGGCAATAAGGCAAAGGACAGGTATGCTTTAAAAATGAAAGCTGATTTGTTCCTCTGACCTCATCCACTCATTGAAAATAATCACTAAAAAGCCTTTTAATTTCAATCAATTCCAGAATTCCTCAGGAGCTGAGCGGAGCCACAGAAGTTCCATATCAAAAGCCTTCGCTCTGCCCCGAAGCAGCAGAGACCCCCATTATGTCATGCATTATCTGACTGTTTGGTTTTATTATTTCTTTGTGTTGCAAATGATGCCTTCATATCTGTTGCTAGTGATTTAATGCAGCACATTAAGTGCTAAATTCTCCTCTCTTCATTGTTTGGAAGCCGGCGCTCCATCCCAGCACGCTCAGCTGTCACTGTTAGCGAGTATCGAGCTTCGCAGCGGATCAGAACATTGCTGTGATATGGTTTTAATGGCACAAGGGAACGTCATATCAATTACTTTAGCTTCCAGTTGATTTACTTCTGAAGAATCTCTCACTCTCGAATTGCAAATTGAAGGTCACCACTGACACCGTCTAATGTATGTTCTCCTTGCATTTAAGCAGGTTGTACACAATTGGAAGTAAATGACTTAAAAGCGAGGAGCGGCCTCATATTGTGAGAAGTGGATGGAAGTCACACTTTAAAATAAATAAGAACACAGCCTTAATTATTTGAATAAAATTCTATTTTACTTTTTGCTGTGGAATCTTAAGAAATTTTACTTTAGATATTTAAAGACGACCCGCCACCAGGATTTTCCTATATGAACTAAAGCCAGTGCTATACTGGCGCTATCATGCTGATTCTATACATACCTTTAGTTGTGAGATCGGATGTATAGTTTCTGAAATATAGGCAAGTAAAGTTTGTGAAATGCACTGTTATTTGATTGCTAGCAGCTACAGAATATCTAATAGGTGGGTCCGGGTTTGCTAGTTATTCCCGCCCCTGTCTGCCTGTCCTTCCTCTCTCCTTCCTCCCCTTGTAATAACAGAGACATGAGGAGATAGGACAGGGGTGGGAATAAACAGCAAAACCCAACCCACCTATCAGATATTCTGTAGCTGCTATCAATCAAATAACAGTGCATTTCACAAACTTTACTTGCCTGTATTTCAGAAACTATACATCTGATCTCACAACTAAAGGCATGTATAGAATCAGCATGATAGCACCAGTATAGCACTGGCTTTAGTTTATATAGGAAAATCCTGGTAATTTGTCCTCTTTAAAAATATGAAAGTCTAGTGTGCGATCCTTCTTCTAAACAAGTGTAAGCTGATTTTGGTTCACATATCAATTTTCTTGTCCAGGAACTGACCTAATGGTCCCGCTCTAAAACATCATGAGCATTCTGCCAGCACTATGGGTGCTAGGATAGGTGCTCCTTTTCTTGAATTATGTCCTTTCTGTTGCTGCTGCTAGAGACAGGTTGCACTTGACAACAGGCAGTGGAAAAGGATACAGGAGAAGTGAGACACTTCAGTGGACAATTTTTTTGGAGTGATTAGGGAATTATTACTCAGCTTCTCTTAATGTCTAACATTGTCTGCGGCCTCCTCCTGTTCCTCCCTGTCCTTGTCCCTTCTATTGTATGTCTTTTTTTAAATTCATATATAAACTGCCCCTTCGAAAAGTTTTGCCTATCTATCTATCTATCTGTTTATTTATCCATCTATCTATCTATCTATCTATCCCTCTATCTATCCCTCTATCTATCCATCTATCTATCTATCTATCCCTCTATCTGTCATCTATCCCTCTATCTATCTATCTATCTATCTATCTATCTATCTATCTATCTATCTATCTGTCAGAGCCGGGAGGACTGATGGGCCCAGGAGGTGGATCCACTGGACCGAGTACCCCACCGGGGGGCAGGGTACACGGCAGCCGGAGCACTGGCGTGGCCGGGACGGGTATAACCAGGTCACCAGGGTCACGGAGTTCTTTAGGACAATGCAGGAAACAGGCACAGGTACCCGGTAGCAAAAGACAAACAGTAACAGGACACAGCACAAGGGGACCTGAGCACATAGCTCTAAAGACAAGCTTAAAGACACGTTGATCAGGCCCCGCCTACATGGAAAGGCAAGTCTTATATACCCAGCACAGCCCCATGTCATTTCCTGCTGCAGGTGTGCTGGGCCTATAAGACTAGGAGAGTGGGCGCGGCCTGGTCCTATACAGAACCATGTGGCTAGGACTCAGAGTCAGACTCATAAGACCAGGAGCAGGACACAGGAGAGCACGAGCGGGAGCCGTAGCCATGACCGGTGGACACGTGGAGTGGATCAGTGGGTAAGGAGTGGTGCTGGGACACGGGGAGCGTGACACTATCTATCTATCTATCTATCTGTCTATTTATCTATCTATCTATCTATCTATCTATCTATCTATCTATCTATCCCTCTATCTATCTATCTATCCCTCTATCTATCTATCTATCTCATCTATCTATCTATCTATCTATCTATCCCTCTATTTATCTATCTATCTATCATCTATCTATCTATCTATCTATCCATCTATCATCTATCCCTCTATCTATCATCTATCCCTCTATCTATCTATCATCTATCTATCTATCTATCTATCCATCTATCATCTATCCCTCTATCTATCATCTATCCCTCTATCTATCTATCTATCTACGGTATCTATCTATCTATCTATCTATCTATCTATCTATATATCCCTCTATCTATCCCTCTATCTATCTATCTATCTATCTATCCCTCTATCTATCTATCTATCTATCTATCATCTATCCCTCTATCTATCTATCTATCCTATCTATCATCTATCCCTCTATCTATCCCTCTATCTATCCCTCTATCTATCTATCTATCTATCTATCTATCTATCCCTCTATCTATCCCTCTATCTATTTATCTATCTATCTATCCCTCTATCTATCTATCATCTATCCCTCTATCTATCTATCCCTCTATCCCTCTATCTATCTATCATCTATCCCTCTATCTATCTATCTATCTATCCTTCTATCTATCATTTATCCCTCTATCTATCTATCTATCTATCTATCTATCCCTCTATCTATCTATCTATCTATCTATCCCTCTATCTATCTATCTATCTATCTGTGACGCCCTGGACCCCAGGGGTCACAGAATAACATCACATACACACACACCCCCCCTCCCCTGGCCAGGAACACCCGTCAAACAAAACCCTTGTTGCCCCCTCCAGGGTTGATGTCCACACCAGGTGGCGCGGAGCCAGGCGGTTGGCCCCACCCACCGAGGAGTTCACAGGCCTGGAGGCGGGAAAAGTAGTCAGTTTGTGGTTGAGAGTTGAAGTGGAGAGGAGGTAGAAAGAGAGAGGAGGAGAGACTGTGTGTGTCTGGGTCGGAGCCCAGGCACCATCAGCAAGGTCGGCAGACTGTGGTGGCCGTCTGCAGGAGTAGATGGACGTCTGCGGAACCATAGGACCGGGGTCGGGCGTTGGCCCGCCGGTACCAAACCGGGGAGCGGATTGAAGCCAAGCACCAAGGCAGGGTACTCAGACCCCGACTAGGCTCGGAAGCCGCCGTAACGGTCAAATTCTCTGATTGCGGTCTGGACCTCAGGGGTTCATTCCCAACCAAGTCCCGTCAGAAGGCAACAGCCCAACCCGTCCGGATAAGAGCCACCGCCAACGGCCAGAGATCCAAGAGCCAACGCCTGTGGGCAAAACGGGCTCTCCCGACACGTACAAGGTGGGGAGCGGACCACCCGTGGGAATCCATAGGGGTCAAACACTTACACATAGGTGCAGGGAACGACAGCCACCATCAACCCGTCCGGGGAGAGTGAAGATACCGCAGCCGACTGCGGGCCCCGTCCATCCAGCCATTTAGTTTACCAGAGACTCTGTTATTGACTATGTCGTGGGCGGAGGGGACACGCTCGCCGCGCTCGGGTCCGGGGCTTCTGCTGCTGCTGCTCGGTGGCTCGAGCGGTGGGCCGGACTCGGGTACTCGAGCAGCGCTCCTCACCCGTGAGTGAAAAGGCATGGTTGGGTTAGGGAGATTGTTCGTGACGCCACCCACGGGACGTGGTGATGATGGCACCACCGCTGCTGGTGACGGGGATCCCGGGAGAGATGGTAGGGAGCAGCGAGGATGTTGTCCTCTCCGTGGGTAGGGGGTTGGTAATCACGGTGCCCGGTGGTGTAACGGGGAGGCTAGATGGCTGGGTTGCAGGGACAGCGTGGCGCGGTGCCGGACGGCACTGGTGTACTCACTCAGACAATCACTGACAGAGTCTCTGGTAAACCAAAATGGCCGGATGGACGGGTCCCGCAGCCGGCTGCAGTGTTGTTGTGCTCTCCCCGGACGGTGTGATGGTGGCTGTCTTTCCTTGCACCTGTTAGAATGTTTTGACTCCTGTGGTTGCCCACCAGTAGTCCGTTACCCGGCGTATAGGTGCCGTAGGAGCCCGTTTTGCCCGCAGGCACTGGCCCTTGGCTCTCTAGCCTGTGGCGGTGGCTGTATATCCTCACGGTGTGGACTTTTGCCTTCTGTCGAGACTTGGTTGTTGGGAAACCCTTGGGGTTCCTGTCACACTCGGATTTGACTATTGACGGCGGCTCCAAGCCTGGTCGGGGTCCGATGGCCCTGCCTGTGTGTGCTTAGCTTCACTCCGCTCCCCAGTTCGGTACCGGTGGGCCACCGCCCAGCCCCGGTCCTTACAGCTTTGAAGAGTTCCACCAACTCCTGCAGACGGCCACCACCGTCTGCCAACCTTGCTGTCAGTGCCTGGGCTCCTACCCAGGCACACGCAGACGTTTTACTCCTCTCACTTTCACCTCCTAAACTGACCTGTCTCCTTTTCCCGCCTCCAGGCCTGTGAACTCCTCAGTGGGTGGGGCCAACCGCCTGGCTCCGCCCCACCTGGTGTGGACATCAGACCCTGGAGGGAGGCAACAAGTGTTTTTGTCTGACTGTTGTAACTGTCTAGGGTGGGGGGGGTGTATGTTGGTATGTCTGTGACTACCTGGCTAGTCCAGGACGTCACATTCCCCCTTGGCAAAATGAAGACCATCCGCGGGCTGCCAGTCCATCACCGTTTTTATTTTTCAAACTTTTTCTGTAAAATATAAGTAACATATAACATTCAACATAAGTATATTTCAGTTCTTCCCTTATGGGACGCACGGTATTTTAACGTCACAACGGTAAACATTTTTATTAAAACGGACGGGTTCGTGGTCATCCGCTCTCCCACCCAAATAACCTAAACCTTGGTGTTGCCCTTAAGAAACAGGCAGCACCCCTTTACCCCAGTCCAGGTCCAGGTTACCCGAGTGGGAACGGGTACGGTGTCCCGCACCTGGCTGTCACTTCAGGGGACCCCACGTCCATGGGGACCCCTGACCGCCGCAGGATGGCCACCGGTCCTGGTGGTGGCCGGGCCCCAGCCTCCTCTGCTGCGAGCCCTTCCTCCAATCTGCCTCTCCGGAGGCGGCACGGAAAACGGAAAACCGGCGAACAAATTAGTTACAGGCCCACAAGTTCGTGGGTGGCCCGCTAGTTCTCAGCCATGTTCATGAGCAGTTTCTCATGTGGGCGGTAAAACACATAGAGTCCCTCCGGGGACAACTTGCCGGCAACAGCCGGGATAATCACTGGTTGCTGATCAGGTGAAACTTCGATTATTGGTGCTGATTTGACGGAAAACACGGTGCTGAGGGTCCCATCGGGGACAACTTTCTCCTTTTCGGACGGTTACTCCAGCTCCCCCTCCGATGCAGACCCGACCCCCACCTCAAACATCTCC